>NC_034191.2:60675636-60955636 GCF_002021735.2 Oncorhynchus kisutch | reverse complement strand
TGAAGCATTTTTATGCCTTAGGAGGTTAGTACAAATGCCACACAGGTACAGTTGAAGTCGGAGGTTTACATACACTTAGGTTGGAGTCATTAAAACTCGTTTTTCAACCGCTCCACAAATGTCTTGTTAACAAACTATAGTTTTGGCGAGTCGGTTAGGAAATTTACTTTGTGCATGACACAAGCAATTTTTCCAACCATTGTTTACAGACAGATTATTTCACGTATAATTCACTGTGTCACAATTCCAGTGGGTCAGAAGTTTACATACACTAAGTTGACTGTGCCTTTAAACAGCTTGGAAAATTACAGAAGCTTCAGAAGCTTCTGATAGGCTAATTGACATAATTTGAGTCAATTGGAGGTGTACTTGTGGATGTATTTCAAGGTCATACCTTCAAACTCAGTGCCTCTTTGCTTGACATCATGGGGAAATCAAAAGAAATCAGCCAAGACCTCAGAAAAAAAATGTAGACCTCCACAAGTCTGGTTCATCCTTGGGAGCAATTTCCAAACATCTGAAGGTACCACGTTCATCTGTACAAACAATAGTATGCAAGTATAAACACCATGGGACCATGCAGCCGTCATACCGCTCAGGAAGGAGACACGCTCTGTCTCCAAGAGATGAACGTACTTTGGTGTGAAAAGTGCAAATAAATCGCAGAACAACAGCAAAGGACCTTGAGAAGATGCTGGAGGAAACAGGTACAAAGGTATCGATATCCACAGTAAAACGAGTCCTATATCGGCATAACCTGAATGGCCGCTCAGCAAGGAAGAAGCCACTGCTCCAAAACTGGCATAAAAAAGCCAGACTACGGTTTGCAACTGCACATAGGGACAAAGATCGTACTTTTTGGAGAAAGGTCCTCTGATGAAACAAAAAAATAACTGTTTGGCTATAATGACCATCGTTATGTTTGGAGGAAAAAGGGGAGGCTTGCAAGCCGAAGAACGCCATCCCAACCGTGAAGCACAGGGGTGGCAGCATCATGTTGTGGGGGTGCTTTGCTGCAGGAGGGACTGGTGCACTTCACAAAATAGATGGGATCATGAGAAGGAAAATTATGGGGATGTATTGAAGCGACATCTCAAGACATCAGTCAGGAAGTTAAAGCTTTGTCGCAAATGGGTCTTCCAAATGGACAATGACCCCAAACATAAATTCAAAATAGTGGCAAAATGACTTAAGAACAACAAAGTCAAGGTATTAGAGTGGTCATCACAAAGCCCTGACCTTAATCCTATAGAAAATGTGTGGGCAGAACTGAAAAAGCGTGTGCGAGCAAGGAGGCCTACAAACCTGACTCAGTTCCATCAGCTCTGTCAGTAGGAATGGGCAAAAATTCACCCAACTTATTGGGGGAAGCTTGTGGAAGGCTACCCAAAACATTTGACCCAAGTTAAACAATTTAAAGGCAATGCTACCTAATACTAATTGAGTGCATGTAAACTTCTGACCCACTGGGAATGTGATGAAAGTAATAATAGCTGAAATAAATCATTCTCTCTATTATTCTGACATTTCACATTCTTAACATAAAGTGGTGATCCTAACTGATCTAAGACAGTGCATTTTTACTAGGATAAAATGTCAGGAATTGTGAAAAACTGAGTTTAAATGTATTTGGCTAAGGTGTATGTAAACTCCCAACTTCAACTGTATATAGTCTCATAGTATATAGTATCACCCAAAAATCAATTTGAGTAAGTCTAGCAACTTTGCCAGTAGGCATTTCAGCTACAATAAATAGTCAAGCTACTCTAACTTGATTGATAGCCGGAAATTGCTTGGTAGCTAGTTACGAGGTTGGGAGATTGGGAACCTATCTAGCACGCTAGCTAAAGCCAACTTAATAAAATGACTAGGCGGCTACTGTCGAGAATTACAGAGAAACAACTCATTTGGGTTTTTTATTTATTTATCAAGAAGGAATCAATAGGCTACATAGGTTGTTCAAATTAATATACAAATATACCTCCTGCAAGTCATGCCCATCACCTGCAGCTAAAATCAAACCAAACCCTGTGTTTGTCACTCGACACTCTCTCCTCCTCCAATAACCATACTGTTTGTATCTAACTTCCTACCAAGCATATTTCTTTTCTCCGTGGTGCACCTTGGAAGGAATCACTTACTAGGGAGAATAGGGTGGGGTACTCGTTACCCGGTCCAGTTAGTGTGTCCCCTCCGCAAAATACTGCTGACTATCTTTTTACAAATAATAAAACGTAGGCTTAAAAATGTTGCTTAGTATTTTACTTTTTATTTTATTTAAAATTTTTCTGATGTAAAATGTATTAAAATAACAAATTGGAACCAGAAGCATGTCAGTTCACTTAGTCTCTCTCTCTCTCTCTCTCTCTCTCTCTCTCTCTCTCTCTCTCTCTCTCTCTCTCTCTCTCTCTCTCTCTCTCTCTCTCTCTCTATATATATATATATATATATATATATATATATATATATATACATACATACATACACTGTATATATATATATATAATAATATGTATTATTATTTATTTATTTTTCCATCCCTCCCTCACCCCCCTCCACTCTCTTGCCCTCAACCCCCCTCTCATTCTCTCACTATTTCTCTCTCTGTCTCCATCCCGACCATCCAGAGCCATGCCTAAAGGCAGCAAACAGCATATATTATTCAGAACTCAGTATATTGACCACTCTCTACACAATTGAATATTTGAGGTGTTTCCAGGCAACAAGAGAAAAACACGTTAGCTCCTGAATTAATTTGTTTTATAGCATTCTGCACAAGAACATTCATGTCAGACTTGTCATATCAAGTAAATGTCAACAAAGTTTAATAACCATAGTGTAGAAGAGCAAAACAAATAACACATAATTGCTCCCTAAAAATATATGACGCTAGGGTTAGAGTTGAGGCTATAGGGTTAAGGTTGAACTAGGGTTAGAGTTGAGGCTATAGGGTTAAGGTTGAACTAGGGTTAGAGTTGAGGCTATAGGGTTAAGGTTGAACTAGGGTTAGAGTTGAGGCTATAGGGTTAAGGTTGAACTAGGGTTAGAGTTGAGGCTATAGGGTTAAGGTTGAACTAGGGTTAGAGTTGAGGCTATAGGGTTAAGGTTGAACTAGGGTTAGAGTTGAGGCTATAGGGTTAAGGTTGAACTAGGGTTAGAGTTGAGGCTATAGGGTTAAGGTTGAACTAGGGTTAGAGTTGAGACTATAGGGTTAAGGTTGAACTAGGGTTAGAGTTGAGGCTATATGGTTAAGGTTGAACTAGGGCTAGAGTTGAGGCTATAGGGTTAAGGTTGAACTAGGGTTAGAGTTGAGGCTATAGGGTTAAGGTTGAACTAGGGTTAGGCATGAGGGACAGAGCTCTGAGCCTTTTCTGCTCCAACACATCAAGCCCTGGAAGGAAGCGCGTCACTATGTGACCCACAAGCCGGGGAGCCAAAACCATGCGTACAAGCCCTTCGCGTGACCAACACAGGCTATCCAGTAGACTATTTGACAATTCAGAGGAACCATCAGGCCGAGTCATAAATAGTGAGGGTAGGAGTTAGGGGCAGACCCTAGCGGTTAATGTGAGGATCATAGCATGATTTCTGGATATAAATTACATTGTTAACTGAATGGACAAAAGGCAACATTGTGCTGCCCTTTTCCTTGACCTGTCAAAGGCTTTTGACACTGTTGACCACTCATTAGTAATTCAAAGATTGGTTTAAAAACTTCCTGACAGACAGACTCTATCTGAACTACAGTCTGCTTTCATTGTTTAACAGAACACCTTTATTGTCCTTTAATTAGCATTGAATGTGGGTATGCCTAAGTACATGTTGTTTCTTGAACGTACAAATGACTAATGATTGAAACACACAGTATGTAGTTTAGATGGGTCCCTATCATACAAATATCTGGGCATCTGAAGTGATGAAAAGCTGTCTTTTCAAAAGCATATTGACGAGTTCAATAGTTAGTTAGTTAGTAATGTGAATGTTTTTCTTAAGTCTCTTTGTAATTTTGTATATTTGTATTCTATTGTATTTTGTAAATCGTGTTCATGCAGGGCTCTCTTGTGAAAGAGACCTTGGTCTCAGTGGGACTCCCTGTTAAAATAAAGGCATATTGGCATCAGGTGGAGCACTGCATGGAGAGGAGAATGAGTGCATCACGTGTGGACAGACAGGGGTTTAGTGTTGGTCCAGCTATAATACAATTACTCGGTGTGTTTGTTTTTCTGGGTCATTTGTTGCATGCAGGGATTAGAGATTGTAGCAGATCGAGACAGAGATGGTGAGAAGGGGGAGAGAGAGAGAGAGAGAGAGAGAGAGAGAGAGAGAGAGAGAGAGAGAGTGGGAAGGGAGGGAGGGAGGAGAGGAATGGAGTGAAGGAGGTGAAGCAAGGACAACAAATGTTTTTATTCCAAGTTTTAAGACTACATAATTACCCATCACAACCTCAGCCTTAGTTCAAAAAGAAATACAAATATGACATGGGAGTGATTGGCTGAGGAATACTATTATGACAGGCAATCAAAATGACAGAAATCTGACCTGGGTGAGAAATGCCTTTATGATAGCCAATAAAAGCCGACTTCCATCTTCCATGGCCCATTAACCCTACAGCTGCATTGGCTGATGATACATTAACAGAGAGACAGAGGGGTTAACAGACTGAAAGGGTCTCCGGTCCTGTAAGTGAGCAGCTGATGAGATGATAAAGGGTCTCCTCTTTGACAGGCATGACAGATAGATCAATCTGAAAGATGGGATGGTTTCACACAGGTAAACATAAATGGCACCACATTCCCTATATAGTACACTATTTTTGACCAGGTTCAATAGCCTCTGGTCAAAAGTAGTGTACTATTTAGGGAATAGGGTGTCATCTCAGACGAAGGCAAGAGTGCCCTTCCTGTCATAGGTATAGCTACTAAGAAATTAATGTTAAATTGTGATTGTTTACACAGTGAACTTTATCTTTTGTACTATCTGAACAATTCCTTTTAGCCAAATTCATATTCATGCCATAAACACACACTAAAACATAACCCTTGTGAATGTTTTAAGTAGAGAAACGGAGTAAATGAAAAACGACAGACAGTCGCCTGCCATCGCTGGCTAAGACAGATATTAAGGGGCCCGGGCACTCTGGCCAAAGTAATCCCATAAATATAAGTTGTTCCCTTGGCTGGGTCGGCAGCTTGGCTTCCAAGGCTGGGGCCCTTGATGTGGCCTGATTGTATATGATCACTCAGCTACGAAGCTACGGCCAAATCCATCACAGCTGTGCTTTTATGGGCCTCTACTGACTAATGGTCACAAGCATGCGCACCCACGCAAGCATGCATATGTTTACACACGCAAGCACAAACGGACACACACACACACACACAGAAGCCTGTTTACATTTGGTCTCCTCTCTCAGTGATAATATTTGGAGTCATCCAAAGGTTACGTTTCTATTTCAAACAGTCACTTTCAAAATGGGGAGCGATGGAGTTGAGAGTGCTGAGGCTCTCATCGAAAGAAGAAAGAACCAGAGACACAACACAACAGAAGAGGCCAAAGGGAAGAAAAGGTGTGCAATCCCAAATGGTACCCTATTGCCTAAAGTTCACTACTTTTGACAATGACATAAAAATTACTTTGAAGCGCAACATAATGAACAAAGCATTGAAAATATTCCATTGTTTATGTCAGGTCCACATTGGGTAGACATCAAATTACTATGAAATAATACCATATTTCAGTTGTGTATATTACTTTTATTTGATTTCTTTATTATTTTTCATTCCTTAAAGTCATCATCTCATCTCTGTTCAGTAAGTAGCAGTCAAACAGCCAGACAATGTTATCTCTGTACACTTCATACTGTTCTGTCTTTAATCATCCTATTTAGCTAGACTAGCTGCAGAGTTTTTGACAAAATCATTTTACTAGTTCTTCAAAGTAGACAAGGCATACTTTCACGAACTGTCTCTCTCCCTCTCTCTCATCATTGTGTTGTGTACATTCCTCTCTCATGCGGTCTGTGTGTATCTAACCTAACGTAGCAGGAGTAAAAGGGAATCTACCTCTGCCTGAGCTGGAAAAAAACAGGTGCAATAGATTATGGTCATTGTAGTTAATTACCACATTTCTGCACTGAACTAGGTTGAATATTTGCTTAATGAACACTACAGCTCCATTCAGCCCAGCGTCCCACACACAGGAAGTAGCACCCCCTGAAAAATCATCATTAAAAAAATCACAAGCATTTATATATATATATATATAATATTTCAAAAAAATTTAAAAATTAAAAATGTTTTCCAGTCCTGCATTAGTGGACCGATATATAGCCATCTGCAGCACGGGGAACCCCCCCCCCCACCCCCCCCCCCCACCCCCCAAACAACATAACAAAATCACTCCCTTCAGGGGTGATGGAATGAAGTGGGGAGTGATATGTTACTGTTTATTAACCGACAGCTACGCTGTGATGTGTCAACAAAACAACATAACAAAATCACAGCATCCCCCCCAAACAACATAGTTCCTGAGTTGATATTTCCCATGAATGATTTGAGAAAACAAACTAAATGCAATTCCAGTAATTGAACCGACGTTGGTCAATTAGTTGTTTCCGCCACGCTCACGGGCGTTAGTTTCTTCTCCTCAATAAGTCTGAGTACCTCCCTGACCCATCACCAAACGTGAAGGGACTTCAAGGAGGGCAGTCTCAGACTAAAGTATGTAGTGAACGACAGCGGGAGAATTTAGTGTGAGTGGTCAGGCTACTATGATGAAGCCATGGACTCCTATGTGTCCTTCTCAACAGTTCAGACCACGAACCACCACCATCCAACTACCTCTCTTGGAGGTGCGGAATGAGGGGGTAATTCACAGATGGATGGATGGGGAGGGGGATACAATTTAAACATCAGCCATCCATTTCCTTCCTTCCTAAAAACAGCCTACGATCTGTGATCAATCTTTCTATTTGCGCCCCAAACAAAATGCAAGCCCCCGAGTAGCAAGACCTTCAATAAACTTTGACTTTTAATCAAAATAATTTTACAAGCACTCCCTTCAGGGGTGATGGAATGAAGTGGGGAGTGATATGTTACTGTTGATTAACCGACAGCTACACTGTGATGTGTCAAGCCTCTCAAGGCTCCAGACTTACCATCACAACTCTATCAACCAAGTTGCGTCTCAAATGGCACCCTATTCCCTATATCGTGCACAACCTTTTGACCAGAGACTTAGGGCCCTGGTCAAAAGTAGTGCACTATATAAGGAATAGGGTGCCATTTGAGACAGCAAACCAAGTGTCCCCCTTTACTCCCCATGCCATTCTCTTTCCCTTCCCCCTCGGCACAGTGTTTCTGCAAGTCACCCTCAATAGTCACCCTCAATAGCCTGTCAGCCTCCAACCAACCGTAGATTACAGTGAATAACTATTGAGTTATGGCAGACATAAATTAAGTGGAAATAAATTACACATTGCTTAGAGGGAAGAACAGTTTATTTATTTCCTTGAGGTTCTGACATTTTTGCAGCGAGCAACTATTTATGTAAGGATGGTTATCAGAGGGCAAACGTGAACTGAACGCTTGAGCTACAAAGATAGTCACACTAAACACACACACACACACACACACACACACACACACACACACACACACACACACACACACACACACACACACACACTGCTCGTTTGTTCCCCAAAAGCACCTCAGGAAGTTCAGGCGACAGCCCTCACTCCACCCTGCACTCAGAGATAAACCACAACTCATTTCAGTCCCCTCCATCTTACTGGGGAGAAGAAAGGAAGGGAAAGGGGGAAGGAGGGAGGAGGAGAGATGAGGGCATAGAGACTCACATCTTCACCTTGCCATTATAGACACACACAAAACCAATCCAAAGTCCATCACACACACACACACACACACTTGCACACACACGCACGCACACGCACACACACCCACGCACGCACACCCACACACTTGCACACACACTTTCACACACACACACACACACACACACACACACACACACACACACACACACACACACACACACGCACGCACACGCAAACACACACACACACAATTACGGAACCCTTTAATCTCCCCTGGCCCCTGTAGATGGGAGGCTTATCAAGAGGCCCTTTGCTTTCACTTTCCTCTCAGCTTTTTGGTTGAGTAGAGGGTGGGATGGATGGAGGGGTGGAGAGCGAGGGCAGCTTCTATCCATCAATTTAAGGTCTATGCATGCTCTGAAAATCTTTCCTTCCAATCTGGCTTGTTCTCTGAACACCGGGCAACAATAATGTCAAACAATATATGAATAGTTTAATTCCAAAACACTATATATCCATTTTCAGAAATGTTGGCAAATTAGCTTTTATTGTTTAAAGAACTTATGAAAGTGTGTTTTTCCCCATCTAATCATGGTATGAGGTTGTTCAATGACAGACATTGTTCAATGACAACCAAATGTATCGCTGCAGAATACTATGGTAGCCATAATGATTAAGTGTGCCTGGAATTCTAAATAAATCACTGACAGTGTCACCAGCGAAGCACCCCCACACCATCAGTCCTCCATGCTTTGTGGTGAGAACCACACATGCGGAGATCATCCGTTCACCTACTCTGCGTCTCACAAAGACACAGCGGTTGGAACCCAAAATGTCAACTTTGGACCAAAGGACAGATTTCCACTGGTCTAATGTCCATTACTCATGTTTCTTGGCCCAAGTAAGTCTCTTTTTATTATTGGTGTCCTTTAGTAGCAGCAATTTTACCATGAAGGCCTGATTCATGCAGTCTCCTCTGAACAGTTGATGTTGAGATGTGTCTGTTACTTGAACTCTGTGAAGCATTTATTTGGGCTGCAATCTGAGGTGCATTTAACTCTAATGAACTTATCCTCTGCAGCAGAGGTAACTCTGGGTCTTCCTTTCCTGCGGTGGTCCTTATGAGAAACAGTTTCATCATAGTGCTTGATGGTTTTTGCGACTGTTCTTGGAATGTTCTGTATTGACTGATCTTTATGTCTTAAAGTAAAGATGGACTGTCATTTCTCTTTGCTTATTTGAGCTGTTCTTGCCATAATATTGACTTGGTCTTTTACCAAATAGAGCTATCTTCTGTACCAACCCTACCTTGTCACAACACAACTGATTGTCCAAACGCATTAAGAAGAAAATAATTCTACTAATTCTTCTAATAAATTATTTTTAACAAGGCACACCTGTTAATTGAAATTCTTTCCAGGTGACTACCTCATGAAGCTGGTTGAGAGAATGCCAAGAGTGTGCAAAGCTGTCATCAAGACAAAGGGTGGCTACTTTGAAGAATCTCAAAAATAAAATATATTATGATTTGTTTAACACTTTTTTGGTTACTACATGATTCCATATGTGTTATTTCATAGTTTTGATGACCTCACAACTTTTCTACAAGGTAGAAAATAGTAAAAAATAAAGAAAAACCCTGGAATGTGTAGGTGTGTCCAAACTGTGGACTGGTACTGTATATTTTAAATGTAATCAATATGAGGGAGGCACAATACTGTGAGAGAAAAAGTAGTCAGGTGAATGTGAATATTTTTCAGTCATTCAGAAAAGAGATGCAGTGAAACGTAAAACAAGAAAGTTGTTAAATTGACTACAGGAAAATGAGTTCAACAGATCAACTTGTGTGCTACATCACAAACCATGAAATGAGCAAACGCCTGTGCTACATCACAAACCATGAAATGAGCAAACGTGTGTGCTACATCACAAACCATGAAATGAGCAAACGCGTGTGCTACATCACAAACCATGAAATGAGCAAACGCGTGTGCTACATCACAAACCATGAAATGAGCAAACGCGTGTGCTACATCACAAACCATGAAATGAGCAAACGCGTGTGCTACATCACAAACCATGAAATGCATAAACGGGAAACATTTCAGCTGGAAGGCCACAGGCTGAGGAGCATTCCAAATTAATTTGTAACAAAAACATATACAAAATTCTGACGAGGATAGAAAAACAAAAGCACCTGGATGGCGTTCTGCTCATTGTGTGTGTGTGTGTGTGTGTGTGTGTGTGTGTGTGTGTGTGTGTGTGTGTGTGTGTGTGTGTGTGTGTGTGTGTGTGTGTGTGTGTGTGTGTGTGTGTGTGTGTGTGTGTGTGTGTGTGTGTGTGTGTGTGTGTGTGTGTGTGTGTGTGTGTGTGCGTGTGTGTGTGTTTGTTTGAATACACCAGCAGGTGTGAGAAAACAGATCGGATCGACTACGGCAGGATACGGGGAGTCTGGAATGGCCTGAGATTTAAGCTGATTCCAACTGGGCAGTGTGTTTGAATTAGATCATCAGGAAGGAAGGCCACACTGACGCCTATTACATCCAACACCACATACGTGTTCACATTGCTAACGGGCAGATATGAGTTTAGGTCATACAGCAATCGACTGAGTGAGAGCTTCAGCAATATCTGCTACACACTACACAAAGTAGTCAGCAATAGCTGTTACACACTACATAAGTATAGCTTCACAGACATTTGAACTCATTTGGAATGTCTGTTGAATTGATGTCTTCTATTTGTCTGAGGTATTTCAGTCACTTTAACCCACACCTCTTCACACAGTGCACCTGCTTGACTTCAAGCCAGCCATTCTTAATACACCAATGCTTTGTTTGTCCGACAATGTCAGAGATGGACGAAGACATTGCATTAGAACTCCAGTCCCCGTAGAGGCTTTGGGGTAACAAACACCACCCTCACAAGGTGCCACCAAAAAGGCACATTGGACAAATGTCTGTCCTCTACCATGACAAAGAGAGTAGAACGTTCTCCCCAAAGGGACTGAGGAACTAACTATGATAATAGTTCAGCAAGTGTTTCTGGTACTACCTCATCACTGAGCGCAATGACAAAGCAGTGGATCCAAATCATTAAATCAGCCGGCTGAAATAAAAGCCACGCTCTGTGCCTGGTCAGTCTCAAGAAAGACACTGATTCCCAGGAGAAAATGAGACAAAACAACGTGGAATTATAGGTTCGAGTTTTTAGTTTGCACTGCAGACGCCTGGGCCAATCAATGGCTAAGCGATAATGCAATCAAGAGATGGAGTCCATACCTGAAAAGCTGCCTGAAGACAGAAGCTGGACCAATCGATAGGGGACTGGGAGAGAAGCCTGCTATACTTTGAAGTACACCACTGCGGATTTTGAGACCAGGGCTGAATAGAATATCTATCAAATGGTATTCTGTTTGGGTCTGAGTTTCAGAGCCCCAGAAAGGTAGTGAGCTGTTGGTTTGTATCTGTAACTGGAAGCTGATGCAGGAGGAGATGCTGGCTGATGGTTGATAGTGATGCTGGCTGATAGTTGTGAACATTGCTCAGAGCACTGATGTGATGGGGAACAGCTGTGATGGCTGCTGTTCTTAGTAGCCCCCTCCATCTCACGTCAAACCACATACGCAGTCAGGGAGCCGAAGCCACATGGAACACACACACATCCACACACACACATAGCTAAAACAGACAAAGCTCATTTTATTTTATTTATTTTTTATTTCACCTTTATTTAACCAGGTAGGCTAGTTGAGAACAAGTTCTCATTTGCAACTGCGACCTGGCCAAGATAAAGCATAGCAGTGTGAGCAGACAACACAGAGTTACACATGGAGTAAACAATTTACAAGTCAATAACACAGTAGAAAACAAAGGGGGAGTCTATATACAATGTGTGCAAAAGGCATGAGGAGGTAGGCGAATAATAACAATTTTGCAGATTAACACTGGAGTGATAAATGATCAGATGGTCATGTACAGGTAGAGATATTGGTGTGCAAAAGAGCAGAAAAGTAAATAAATAAAAACAGTATGGGGATGAGGTAGGTGAAAATGGGTGGGCTATTACCAATAGACTATGTACAGCTGCAGGGATCGGTTAGCTGCTCAGATAGCTGATGTTTGAAGTTGGTGAGGGAGATAAAAGTCTCCAACTTCAGCGATTTTTGCAATTCGTTCCAGTCACAGGCAGCAGAGTACTGGAACGAAAGGCGGCCAAATGAGGTGTTTGCTTTAGGGATGATCAGTGAGATACACCTGCTGGAGCGCGTGCTACGGATGGGTGTTGCCATCGTGACCAGTGAGCTGAGATAAGGCGGAGCTTTACCTAGCATGGACTTGTAGATGACATGGAGCCAGTGGGTCTGGCGACGAATATGTAGCGAGGGCCAGCCGACTAGAGCATACAAGTCGCAGTGGTGGGTGGTATAAGGTGCTTTAGTGACAAAACGGATGGCACTGTGATAGACTGCATCCAGTTTGCTGAGTAGAGTGTTGGAAGCCATTTTGTAGATGACATCGCCGAAGTCGAGGATCGGTAGGATAGTCAGTTTTACTAGGGTAAGCTTGGCGGCGTGAGTGAAGGAGGCTTTGTTGCGGAATAGAAAGCCGACTCTTGATTTGATTTTCGATTGGAGATGTTTGATATGAGTCTGGAAGGAGAGTTTGCAGTCTAGCCAGACACCTAGGTACTTATAGATGTCCACATATTCTAGGTCGGAACCATCCAGGGTGGTGATGCTAGTCGGGCATGCGGGTGCAGGCAGCGATCGGTTGAAAAGCATGCATTTGGTTTTACTAGCGTTTAAGAGCAGTTGGAGGCCACAGAAGGAGTGTTGTATGGCATTGAAGCTTGTTTGGAGGTTAGATAGCACAGTGTCCAATGAAGGGCCGAAAGTATATAGAATGGTGTCGTCTGCGTAGAGGTGGATCAGGGAATCGCCCGCAGCAAGAGCAACATCATTGATATATACAGAGAAAAGAGTCGGCCCGAGAATTGAACCCTGTGGCACCCCCATAGAGACTGCCCGAGGACCGGACAGCATGCCCTCCGATTTGACACACTGAACTCTGTCTGCAAAGTAATTGGTGAACCAGGCAAGGCAGTCATCCGAAAAAACCGAGGCTACTGAGTCTGCCGATAAGAATATGGTGATTGACAGAGTCGAAAGCCTTGGCAAGGTCGATGAAGACGGCTGCACAGTACTGTCTTTTATCGATGGCGGTTATGATATCGTTTAGTACCTTGAGTGTGGCTGAGGTGCACCCGTGACCGGCTCGGAAACCAGATTGCACAGCGGAGAAGGTACGGTGGGATTCGAGATGGTCAGTGACCTGTTTGTTGACTTGGCTTTCGAAGACCTTAGATAGGCAGGGCAGGATGGATATAGGTCTGTAACAGTTTGGGTCCAGGGTGTCTCCCCCTTTGAAGAGGGGGATGACTGCGGCAGCTTTCCAATCCTTGGGGATCTCAGACGATATGAAAGAGAGGTTGAACAGGCTGGTAATAGGGGTTGCGACAATGGTGGCAGATAGTTTCAGAAATAGAGGGTCCAGATTGTCAAGCCCAGCTGATTTGTACGGGTCCAGGTTTTGCAGCTCTTTCAGAACATCTGCTATCTGGATTTGGGTAAAGGAGAACCTGGAGAGGCTTGGGCGAGGAACTGCGGGGTAACATGTCAGGTAACTCTCAGCATGTCACTTGTGTAGTTGTTAGTTGTTGTCCCATGACATATCAGAGGAGTGACTGTCTGAAATGCCTGTCTTTGAAGACCCAAAGCTTAAGTCCTTCTGTGATGTGAAGTCACTCTGTGGAGTTTCATTCTGCTGCTGGAAACCATGAATGACTCATGCGTTGGTCCAGAGTGTGAATTACGCGGGGAAAAGGGGAGGAGAATGAGAGATATGAGCCCCACTAAACTCAACAAAAGCCATACTTTGGGGGTGTCTAAATAGTACTAATTTAACAAATTTTGTACTTATACAGTGATAAAATTGAAAATATAAGCTTATTTCAAATGAAACAAACAGCCCCAACTCTCTGTCATGGTTTGAAAAATAAATCCCACGTGGCTGCACTTGTCATCCCGGGACAGTCTGGTATTACTTTACCTTTCTTTTTTCACAAAAGGTACATTTGTTAGTAAGAGGCATCAATTAATTTAGGCTACAAGTGTAGGCCCAATGACAATTGCAGAGTGTGACTTTTCAGTGTTTTGTAACAGTTGTCTGTCCATTCATCAAATGGCGTGTACACAGTTTGGATGTGGACGAACTTGCGCAGGTAGCCTTTTTAAAGTGATTTGTCGGACAATCAGATGACTGCGTTCATGCCACATTAAAAGGTCATTCATGTTTACCATTAAATTACATGTCTTAACTATTAGCCCCCTCCCCCCAAAAAAAATGTCACATAGGAGGTCCCCCCCACACACACACACTCAAGTGTCACATTATAATTCAAACTTTGTGTTAATCACAAAGGAAATGCTACCATACTGCTGTTCTAATACTGCAGTTGAAGAGTTTGGCACGAAATATGTCATTACAAACGCATTTGTTTTTTAGACACAAGTCAATGACGTAATAGAAATAAGATTGCTCTAGTATTGAACATATGTTGCATTGATGGCATTTAACAACATATCACAGACTACAGACAGCCATTATGTGTTGTTTTTAAGTTTGAGAACTGGAGTTTAGAAATGGCGGCATCCCCCCTTGTAATATTCTTGTCTTCGTCATGCATCACATTCTGCTAAAGGACGTCTAAGCTGTTAATTGTCATTTTGGGGAATATGCAATGATTACTTACATTGCTTTAGGCTAGTTTTGGAGAGCAGTTCGACTTTTAATTACCACAGAAACTAATGAAAAATCTACCACAGTCATAAAAGACATTGAAATTCATTGAAACTCCAGCAATGCCAGACAGACAGTCCTGATTACCCCTGTTGGCAAATATCCTCTCCCTCGCTATCTCTCTCTCACACCCAGCCATTAAATGACAGATGCTCCGATTCTCGCTACGTTTCTGCCTCTCTTCCCAGGTTGAAATAAAGTTCTGTAACGGCCTTGTGGCTCGTCATTGTGGCACGCCCAGAGTTTAATCAAACAAAATAGCCTCCACAAAGAGTGACTCATCATAGTTTTACCTAAATACTATCTCATCTGGAGAAGGTGTAATGTCATTAGGGTGATGATGCATATGGCCAAGGTGCAACCAGGGTTTTCTGTAGCCTTAGTCAACTGTTCCCATTTTAACTGAATCGCAGAGTCACAGAAAGTATTCAGTGTTGATAGACAAGTTTAGCTTCTTCTGGCACCTCTTCCGGAGTGTTTGGGCACAGGAGGAATGTGAAGAGTGACACTCTGAATGTGAGAGAGAAAGTGTGAGCGACCCTATTTATGGTGCTTATTGTGTATAATGAAACAGCCACTCGGGAACATTCCCTGTCTTCTTGGTAAGCAACTCCAGCTTAGATTTGGCCTTGTGTTGTACGTTATTGTCCTTCTGAAAAGTGAAACACAGTGTCTGATGTAAAGCAGACTGAAGCAGGTTTTCTTCTAGGAGTTTTCCCATGTTTAGCTCCATCTTGTTTCTTATTATCCTGAAAATCTCCCCCATCTTTTCTTATGTCAAACATACCCATACCATGATGCAGCCACCACCATGCTTGAAAATAAGGAGGCAGTTATTGAGTGATGTGTTGTACATAAGGCTTTGCATTTAGGCCAACATGTTTATTCCTTTGCCGTGTTTTTCTTGCAGTATTACTTTAGTGCCTTGTTGCAAACAGGATACAGGTTTTGAAATATTTTGATTATGTATATTTGTATCCTTCTTTTCACTCTGTCATTTAGGTCATCATTGTGGAGTAACTTCAATGTTGTTGATCCAATCCTCAGTTTTCTAACATCACAGCCATTGATCTCTGTAGCTGTTTTAAAATGACCAATGGTCTCATGGTAACATCCCTGAGCAGTTTCCTTCCTGTCCTACAGCTCAGTTCAGAAGGACGACTGTATATTTGTTGTGTCTGGGTGGTTTAATACATCCTCCACAGCATAGTTATTAACTTGACCAAGCTTAAAGAGATATGCAATGTCTGATTTGTTAATGTTACTCATCTACCAATCACTGCCCTTCTTTATGAGGCGTTGAAAAGCTCCCGGGTCTTTGTATTTGAATCTGCTTGAAATTCAATACTTGACTGAGGGACCTTACAAATGTTTTATCTATGGGGGACAGAGGAAGGGGTAGTCATTTAAAAATCATGTAACTTATTATTTGAATTGTTAAGCCAACTTTTACTCCTGAACTAATTTAGGTTTGACTAAACAAAAGGGCTGAATACTTTTGCAACAACTATATATATTTTTTTAATATTTTAATTTTTTTTACAATTTGTTAACATTTGAAGTTTCACTCTAAAACCTTATCTATCCACTTTCAGAAATGCTAGTAAATTAGCTTATATTGTTTCAAGAAATTATGGAAGAGATTAGTGTGTTTTTAATGATGGTTTCATTTCAGAGATACAAATAATATTGTTCTAAATGCTATAAATCCCCCTCACCCTCACATAAATAAGTAGTACAGCTAGGTTTTACAATGGAGGAAAATGTAATTGTATGGTGATTGAACCATTCCTAGCATGTTAATTGTAACGCTAACAAACCTTAGTGACCGTACTATGCTACAAACCTAAGAGCCAGGGGTCTATGGTACTAAGAACAAACAAACAGAAAAACAACAAAAACACCAAGCAGGCAGAGAGACAGAGAGAAACAAAGATATCCACTGAGGATGAGAAAGCTACATGGTGTTTATGTTCCACTGTCAGACCTCTGGCAGAGCTGGACAGACATGTGGTCAATGCACTTCCTCTGTTAGGTTTGTTTGGTCTCTGGGCTGTATCAGGGATAGTTTTGGCTGTCTTCCTTCCCAATATTGTACAAGCTTGGTTTGTGTGTGTGTGTGAGTGGACAGGGGGGGCAGAAGTCCTTACAAGGATAGTAAAACATTTTCCTGGGTCCCCACAAAGAAAAAGGCTATTTTGGGCTTAGGGGTTAGGTTTAGGGTTAGAGGTTAGGGTTAGGGTTAGGGTTAGGTGTTAGTTTTAGGGTTAGAGGTTAGGTTAGGGTTAGGGGTTAGGGGTTAGGGGTTAGGTTTAGGGTTAGAGGTTAGGTTAGGGTTAGGGTTAGGGGTTAGGGAAAATAGGATTTTGAATGGGAATCAATTGTTTTTTCCCCACAAGGATAGTAAAACAAACATGTGTGTGTATATGAGAAAGAGAAACAAGAGAGAGAAGAGAGAGAGAGACAAGAGAGAGAGAAAATAGAGAAAAAGAGAGAGAGAGAAAGAAAGAGATAAGAGAGACAGGAGAGACAAGAGAGAGACAAGAGAGATGAGAGAGAGAGAGACAAGAGAGGTTAGAGAGACAAGTGAGACAAGAGAGCGAGAAAATAGAGAGACAAGAGAGAGAGAGACAAGAGAAAGAGAGACGAGAGACAGACGAGAGAGAGATAATGGAGACACAAGAGAGAGATTAGAGAGACAATAGAGAGATAGACAAAAGAGACAAGATATACAAAAGAGACATGAGAGACAAGAGAGACAAGAAAGAGACAAGAAAGAGACAAGAGAGAGACAAGAGAGACAAGAGAGAGACAAGAGATACAAGAGAGACAAGAGAGAGACAAGAGAGACAAGAGAGACAAGAGAGAGACAAGAGCGAGACAAGAGCGAGACAAGAGAGACAATAGATACAAGAGAGACAAGAGAAACAAGAGAGACAAGAGAGAGAGAGATACAAGAGAGAGAGACAAGAGATACAAGAGAGAGACAGAGAAACAATAGAGACAAGAGAGAGAGAGACGAGAGACGAGAGAGACAAGAGATAGACAAGAGAAACAAGAGAAACAAGAGAGAGAGAGACAAGAGAAACAATAGAGACAAGAGAGAGAGATGAGAGAGACAAGAGAGAGAGAGAGACAAGAGAGAGACATTAGAGACAAGAGAGACAAGAGGGACAAGAGAGACAAGAGAGACAAGAGTGACAAGAGAGAAAGAGACAAGAGAGAGAAGAGACAAGATACACAAGAGAGAGAGACAAGAGAGAGAGACAGGAGAGAGAGAGAGAGAAAAGACAGAGAGAGACAAGAGAGAGACAGGAGAGAGAGAGACAAGAGAGAGAGACAGGAGAGAGAGAGAGAGAGAGAGAGAGAGAGAGAGAGAGAGAGAGAGACAGGAAAGAGAGAGAGAAAGACAGAGAGAGATAAGAGAGAGACAGGAGAGAGAGAGAGACGAGAGAGACATGAGAGAGAGAGAGAAAAGACAGAGAGAGACAAGAGAGGGTGACAAGAGAGAAAGAGGAACAAGAGAGAGAGAGAGACAAGATAGACGAGAGAGAAGAGAGCGAGAGACAATAGTTCAAGAGGGATGAAAGTTGAATAGCAGCCAGATATAAGCTTCCCGATGACATCATTAATTACACACACACACACACACACACACACACACACACACACACACACACACACACACACACACACACACACAGCTTTCCCAGACCACACACAGCTTTCTCAGACCTGTACAATAATAATGGGTTTCACATAAAGAGTCGGAGGATATACTACAATACCACATGTAATACAAAAATCATGTAGAAATGGAATAATAGACGTGAATGGGATTTTTGGGGGCTTTTTATTGTTTTTCATAGTTGTGGAGATGACAAGTGTAGTATGCATGCTTATGGGAGTGTTTATTTGAAGCTGGGTCCAACTTGTAGGTAACCAGTAACTGATTCTGGTCTGAGGCTTACCTTTGTGACGTCTTCTTGTATTTCCTTCTGTGTAAGAAAAACAAGTACACCATTAATGTTTAAGGCATCATTCTCCATGTTCTATTGCAATTTCCAGAAGAATCAATCCATCCAATGTATGGATCCATATCATTGTAATTATATACCGTAGGTAGAGCACTGACGTCATACATTACATCATTAATCTACATGCTTGGAATGAACTTGAAAAAGATTATGGATGTGTGAAATCGCATGTTATTCGCTTTATAGTACACTCATTTTGACCAGGGCCCAAAGAGATCTGGTCAACAGTAGTGCACCATATTAGGAAATAGGGTACCGTTTGGGACCTCTGGGACCTATGTCCTCTGGGTTTTCATCCTATTTTAACCTCGATAGACTCAGTCCGTATCGAGGTGATGTTGGTCTAAGTGCATTTGGTACATTTATAGCGGATTATCCCTTTATTCTAAAGGCAACACCATCCTGCATGCCAGACAGTCAACAGTGTTGTTGGCTTCGACTTTGGGACTGATTATCATCCACATTCCTAGAGACAGGCAAATGTGCAGTTCAGAAAGTGATTTGATTGATAAAGAATTATTGTTGAATGGATCGTTTTTGCACAAGCACACCGACACTTGAAAGGGTAACAGTCGGGTGACAGATTCTCTATTAGCAAATTCAGACGTTTGATAAGACCATATAAGGAAAGAAAACTGAACAAATTATGGAAAGGAAATGAGAAAACAGAAAAAATATCAAATGCATGTTTCTGTTCTTTGACATGGTCTATACCTAAACACACGGTGAACAATTTTCAGGGGAGTATTATCAACAGTTCTCTCTCTCATACTGTTTATCTCTCCCTCTCTCTTTTATATCTCTGTTCTCTCTCAGTCACAGTCAGGAAGTGTATGGGACAGATAAGATCATGACCAAAAAACTAAACACAGACCACAGAAACAGAATGTATTCTATGGTCCAGACACCCGGGTTACATGATCTGGCCTGGGTCATGTTCAGCTGATCAGTTTGTCTGTTCTTAGCCCCATAGATCCCTGGCTCTTCGGTGTGCAGCTGACTGCAGGCTGTGACCTCGTGGTGTCAACATATGAAGGTTTGTTGGCATTACTATTAATATGCTAGGAAGGGTTCAATCACCATACAATTATCTTTTCCTCCATACACACATAACCACAACACATTTTACGTCTCAACCGTTCATGTATGAACCCACCTGGATTGTGGTGAAATTCATACAACTCTCCTAAATCAAATAACAGATGAATTAGGCCTCAACTTCAATGTCTGTAAGTCTATGGTCAGTCACCAGTTAGACTCATCTCCCAAAACACTATCCAGGGCACCGTAAAGCCACCGTAAAAGCAATGAGAGAGAGGGTTTATAGGGCATATAGACATTAAACCACATTCTCTTCCTGATCGCCTGCCTTTTGTGTGTGTGAGAGAGAGAGAGATAGATCGAGAGAGATAGATCGAGAGAGATAGAAAGAGAGATATAAATAGAGAGAGATATATAAATATATATATATATAGAGAGAGAGTGTGAGAGAGAGAGAGAGAGAGAGAGAGAGAGAGAGAGAGAGAGGACAGGCTCATGTTGACGTCGTAACAGTCAATCAATGTCATCTGTGAGGAATGATGACCAGACAAGACGAGACGGATGGTCCCTGAGATTAGGACCAGGACAAATGGTTGTTGCCTGGGCAAATTTTCTGTTTATGATGGAGAGGTTTCTAGTATAGTATATCTATGGTCTAGGGTCAGGGCTGGGTCCGTAGGCATCAAGCATCTCAGAGGAGCAGCGCTGATCATGGATCAGGTCTTGTAATCTTGTTCTAAAAGGCTAAACTGATCCTAAATCAGCACTCCTACTCTGAGACGCTTAAACGTACAGCCCCTGATCTCGTAATTCTATATTGAGGGTCTACTGGGGTGATGTTGTCACTCATAATGACAGAAGATTAGGCAACACTGATGGACATCAGGGACGGCAGCCTGAGCGACAGGATCACAGCTGAGACCATCCATACTCTCTGATGACACACAGGGGCAGACAACAATGTGTTCATTTCTACTGACTTGAGTTCATATACTGAACATTGGAAATGTACACACACAAGCACAAACCTATCCGTACACTATGCACAAACACGTGTGCTTTCATTAACACACAATGTGCGGGGATCAAATGTGTGTCTTCGGGGGTTATTTCTACGTCATTAGGGTGCAAACACCTTCCTCATCCCTTTTCTTCATCCTAAAATGTAACATCTTTCCCCCTCTTTATCTCTATCTATGTGAAGCTTCGATGTAAGAGGGGAAAACGGTCCGAAAAACGCAGACAGCCAATTAGTAATCATGAGTGGCTAACCGTTAGCTGTGTGTAATTGTGTTGACTAGCCTGGCTGCCTGTGTGTCAGTGTTGACTGCCTGGCTGCCTGTGTGTCAGTGTTGACTGCCTGGCTGCCTGTGTGTCAGTGTTGACTGCCTGGTTGTATTCTGTAGCCACTGGGTCCCTGGATGTTTGCTCCTTTCTGCTACATTAACCTGATTACGCATGTACTTTACTTCTGGCTCATTCGATAAGGCAAATCCTCATAAAATATATCCTCTGATAATATGTATAGAAAAACAGAAGAGCAAAGCCTGTGTAGAGTAATGTAAAAACATCTGTCATTCCTATACATTTTCTGGTCATCAAGAGCTTTTAAATTCATAATAAACTCAAATGCAAAACAAAATGTGCACATCGAGCATCAAAACATAATGAATTTAGTTGAAACCATCAAATGAACAAACAGGCTGATTGCATTGAGTGGTATTGATTACACATTCCTCTGTAAACGTGTTCTCCACGGAACTTTCACAGAGGTTTTGAAAGGCATTTCAACCATTAACTCTTAATTAACTTTCAATGTGTTTGAAAATGAGCCCCGCCAAAAATGACCAAATTGACAGGATTGGTCATCTAGGCTGCAGTACACTCAAAGTCAAGCAAACTCAAAACACTAAAACACAAGTATGCAGAGACATAAACACTGACAAATCATTAACACAATGGCAAACAGTGAGAATAATAAAAACAGAAAAGGTTACTCACAGTCCTCTCAGCCTCAGCCATATCTTCTCAATCTGGTCTGGCTGCAGAAACTTCAGAGAGTTACTCTCAAAATCCTCTATCTCCTTGGTTGGTGATTCCATGTCTAAGATATTAACCAGGCGAAAGGACATGAAAGTCTAAAGTTTAAAGTCCGCAGAGCCAGCCCACTTCAGCAGCGCAATCAGAGGATGGAAAAGTGGAAGTTTATTCAGAGCGTTGTGCTGCTTCAGAGTGGTCCTCTATCTCGCTATCCCCGTTCCTTAATCCTCTGTCTATACAGATCCCTATCCCATCTCTGTCAGCAGCGTGACAGCTGGAGTCTGTTCCTCATCCTTCTCTTCCCTCCTCATCCTCCTGTCCTGTTCTGTATCAGGTCCTGTTGAGGATAGCTAGGGCTAGCAGTGCAGCTGCGTCAGGGGAGCTGGGGCTAGTGGTGAAGCTGCATCAGGGGAGCTGGGGCTAGTGGTGGAGCTGCGTCAGGGGCCCCCTGGCTGTGATCTGTGTGTGCTCTGGTTTAGTCACCAGCAGCTCCTCTCCTCTCAGGTGCTCACTGAGCGCGTGCAGCTCAGGAGGCGGAAGGGTGAAGGCGGGGGGGGGGTCCACAAACACACTCCGCCCCATGGAGGGGAGAGGGGGAGGAGAGAGCGGAGGGGGAGGATTACCGGGCTGCTGCTGTCGTCGCGCAGAGTATCAGAGAGCAGCCGCTTCCACCGCTAACGCCACCGCTATGACTATCATTCATATCTGCCCTGCCGTAAGCCCAGAGAGGGGGACGGGGGCCGAGAGAGGGAGAGGAGGAGAGGGAGAGGAGGAGTGGGGAGAGAGAGCAAGAGAGAGGACAGGCTCACGTTGATGTCGAGAGAAGCAATGACTGGGAATAAGAGAAAGTGAGTATATGCAAGTGTGTTAGTGTGTGCAGATAAATATTGAGTGAGTGTGAGAGAGAGAGAGCAAAAGAGAGAGAGAGAGAGAGCGCAAGAGAGAGAGAGCGCAAGAGAGAGAGAGCGCAAGAGAGAGAGAGAGAGAGAGAGAGAGAGAGAGAGAGAGAGAGAGACACTGAGAAAGAGGATAGCTGTGTAATGATTGGAAGTGCTTCAGTGTGTGAATAGGAGGGGCTGAATGAACTGCACTCCTAACAGCATATTTTTCTCTTTCTCTCCCTCTCTTTTTTCTCATCCCCTCTCGTTCTCCTTCTCGTTCTCTATAACCCCCTCTCTCTCTTTCTCTCCCTCTCTCTATTCCGCTCTCCCTTCTTTCCTCTCCCTCCCTCGCTCTATATTCCTCTCTCCCTTCCTACCCCTCTCTCTTTGCCTGTCTGTCTATCTTTTTCTTTATTCCCTTAAATGTTCAGCGATAGATTAGATCAGGGTTCCTGAAAACTCAGTCCTGGGGCTCAAACTCAATCCTGGGGCCCAAACTCAGTCCTGGGGCTCAAACTCAGTACTAGGGCCCAAACTCAGTACTGGGGCCCAAACTCAGTCCTGGGGCCTAAACTCAGTACTGGGGCTCAAACTCAGTCCTGGGGCTCAAACTCAGTCCTGGGGCCCAAACTCAGTACTGGGGCTCAAACTATAGGGAATGGCACCCTATTCCCTATATTGTAATATACTCTGGTCAAGTAGTGCACTATGTAGGAGATATGGTGTCATTCTGTATGCAGCCCCCAAATCTGTCTGTCTCAATATGACATGGGGAAATCACATCTCATTGCCCTCATCAACATAGGTAATGACGGTGCTCATCAAGCATGTCTGCCCAAACAATGAGAATGATAACACGCTCTGAAATTTCCAGAAGGAAAACATAATCCACAATGGGGTCGTCTCCCAAATGGCACCCTATTCCCTTTACAGTACACTACTTTTGACCAGAGCCATATGGATAGGGCCTTGGTCAAAGGAAGTACACTACATAGGGAATAGGGTGCCGTTTGGGACGCAACCCTTGGATCCTACGATACAGAGACGCTGGTGGATGTTTGTTTAATAGCATCAGATATTGTTGTTATTATCTAATTGCAATGATTGTGAGGGAGGGGGAATAAAAATAACCAATAAAGTGCCATTAGGCCTTCCCTTATTTCCGAGAACGGGGTAGTTAGTGTAGCCGTTGTTTGTTATGATTCGGCCCCTACAGGAAATTGGAAGGTCTTATCATAATAACAGGAATCAACGTCACATTACTGTGCACTAGGCAGAGAAAATGCAGTATTTGGACATAGTCCAGAAAGAGAGGCAGAAAGAGAGAGAGAGAGACAGAGAGAGAGAGGCAGAAAGAGAGCGAGAGAGAGAGAGAGAGAGAGAGGCAGAAAGAGACAGAGAGAGAGAGAGAGAGGCAGAAAGAGAGAGAGAGAGAGAGAGAGAGAGAGAGAGGCAGAAAGAGAGCAAGAGAAAGAGAGAGGCAGAAAGAGAGAGAGAGAGAGAGAGAGAGAGAGAGAGAGAGAGAGAGAAAGAGAGGCAGAAAGAGAGAGAGAGAGAGAGAGAGAGAGGCAGAAATAGAGAGAGAGAGAGAGAGAGAGAGAGAGAGAGAGAGAGAGAGAGAGAGAGAGGCAGAAAGAGAGAGGCAGAAAGAGAGAGAGAGAGAGAGAGAGAGAGAGAGAGAGAGAGAGGCAGAAAGAGAGAGAGAGAGGCAGAAAGAGAGAGAGAGAGAGAGAGAGAGAGGCAGAAAGAGAGAGAGAGAGAGAGAGAGAGAGAGAGAGAGAGAGAGAGAGAGAGAGAGAGAGAGAGAGAGAGAGAGAGGGGCAGAAAGAGAGAGAGAGAGAGAGAGAGCAAGCATCTGGATGATTTCACTTCAGGCCCATCACATATCCTAAATGTGTAAACACACACAATGTGTAATCACACATTCCTGATTCAGCTCATACCGAGCTAGCTTTTCAGAGATGCAAGTGGGGACACTTCAGGCTGAGGAGTGAGTTACACACATCTCCATGTGGTACACTGACCTATGGTGGGGCCAGTACTCAAAATGAAAAAATACCCTTTTTTCATTGGAGGGCAAAAGGGCAGGTGCTCCAGCACCCTGGGCTATATGGATGTGTTGTTAATGTGCACTTGCCCTCTCTCTGGGCTACATGGATGTGTTGTTAATGTGCACGAGCCCTCTCTCTGGGCTACATGGATGTGTTGTTAATGTGCACGAGCCCTCTCTCTGGGCTACATGGATGTGTTGTTAATGTGCACAAGCCCTCTCTCTGGGCTACATGGATGTGTTGTTAATGTGCACGAGCCCTCTCTCTGGGCTACATGGATGTGTTGTTAATGTGCACGTGCCCTCTCTCTGGGCTACATGGATGTGTTGGTAATGTGCACGAGCCCTCTCTCTGGGCTACATGGATGTGTTGTTAATGTGCACGAGCCCTCTCTCTGGGCTACATGGATGTGTTGTTAATGTGCACGAGCCCTCTCTCTGGGCTACATGGATGTGTTGTTAATGTGCACGAGCCCTCTCTCTGGGCTACATGGATGTGTTGTTAATGTGCACGAGCCCTCTCTCTGGGCTACATGGATGTGTTGTTAATGTGCACAAGCCCTCTCTCTGGGCTACATGGATGTGTTGTTAATGTGCACAAGCCCTCTCTCTGGGCTACATGGATGTGTTGTTAATGGGGCTTGCGAGCGTCCCCACTTTAAATCTTCAACATACTTCTTCTTCGTCTTCTTCTTTGGAACGCTACTCCCCTTAAACCGCTTAAGCTAGAAATGTCAGTCAAACTTTAAAATGTGCAGAGCAGTCAGGAACACTGTGCTTGTATATAACTTTTTGATATCTGTTATACTTTTTAAATGATTAAGCTTTAAGTCATTTTTTTGTACATCTTCATCCACTTTCATGGGATTTCCTCAGCATTCTAAAGGTCCCATTGTGACATCCTCACTTCTGACATTCCATTTACTGTTACTGCAACAATGCAACTTTTTGACACAACTTAGCTTAGACAAAAAGTTAAGAGCTCATTAAAAATCTTTCTCTACTTCTCTGCTTTTCAAATCTGATATAGGAACAGAATTATCTGATACCGATCCAACGCTGCAGCTGTTTAGTAACCGCATCAAACAATATTTTCTGTAACTTTTTATAAACTGAAATGTTGACCACTTTCTCAACAAGGTAGACAAAAAGTTAGCGCCATTGTTGTAAAGTACTTAAGTAAAAGTACTTTAAAGTACTACTTAAGTAGTTTTTTTGGGGGTATCTGCTTATATGTTTGACAACTTATACTTTTACTCCACTATATCCCCGATGAAAAAAAAGTACTTTCTATTCCATACATTTTCCCTTACACCCAAAAGTACTCAATATATTTTTAACGCTTAGCAGGACAGGAACATTTTCTAATTTACACACTTAAAGAGAAAATCCCTGGTCATCCCTACTGCATCGGATCTGGCGGACTCACTAAACACAAATGCTTTGTTTGTCAATTATGTCTGAGTGTTGGAGTGTGCCCCTGGCTATCCGAAGATAAAACAAATGGAATACAACTGTGCCATCTGGTTTGCTTAATATAAGGAATTTGAAATGATTTATCCATTTACTTTTACTTTTTATACTTAAGTATATTTTTGCAATTACATTTACTTTGATACTTCTCTTTACTAAAATCTTTGCCAAAAAATGTGAGTTACTGTCTTTTTGCCTTTGTCTGAGGGGAAATGTATCCATAACTGTTATAGGGGTCTACCATCCTGCCTCACCTAACCTTTGGGGCACTCGAGGAGTTAACTAGGTTACTGTCTTCTTTCACTAAATCAGAAGTTATTATCCTGGGTGACATCAAACATGATTGGAAAATGCAGGCTTCAGACAATCTAAAAGACATCGGTAAAGATCCTTCAAAGTCAACTGATTGATCTTATTTGAATGTATACACCAGAGTAATATGTTTCCACTGGTGTCTTCACCCAAGACATTAGTGACCATTTCCCAGTTGTCAGTGTTAAAGATGTTAACATGTAAAAATCGAAGCCTCGTGTCATCACAAAGAGGAACTTTTTTTATTTTATTCAGTGAACAGGCTTTTTTCTATGATTTTTATTTTAGTGACCTTGACTGTAATTTCAGCTATCCCTGAACTGGATTTAGATATTATTGTGGATAATCAATTAGGTAGATCGAATGCCTAGTACACAAAATAATTCTCAGAAGTAATCCATAAAAGAGATGATGCTTGGGTCAAGGACAGGAACACAGGATTAGTCCCGGACTTAAAAGATTTTATGCAACTGAAGAATTATTGTGTAAGACAAATCAGAAAGCCTAAATCTGATTATTATGTAACTGCACTTCTGGATTGTAATCGGAACCCAGCTAAATTCTGGAAAACTGTCAAATCCCTGAAGGGTTCTACTTCCTCCTTTCTGCCACAACAAAATCATTTAGACACCGACCTCATTACGAAGAAAAATGCTTTCATCGATGCATTTAATCACAATTCTATTTCAGCGGGCTATCTCTTTGAAAGAACTTCTGAGCCTATTCGCAATGATATTGGGATGGATGCCGATACTGTAGGGGAAACTTGCTAAATGATCAGAGGAAGGATAGTCAAAGCTTTTTTTATTTTTAGGCTATTTACAGAAAAATACGTCCTGGATGCTTTGCTAGCAATAGACAACAAGAAATCCACAGGGGCCGACTAAATGGACCCTGTTCTGCTTAAGTGTGCAGTGCTCATCATTTTTGGCTCAATAACCCATACTTTTGATTTTAACATTGTACAAAAAGTATGGAAATCAGCTCTTAATAATTATCGGCCCATTTCCTTCCTTCTTAAGATTGTTGAATCCTTGGTTAATGTACAACTTTGCTCTTTATTATCTGAGAAATGTTGAACGTATGTTGAATGTAAACCAATCAGGGTTTAGACCTGGGCATAACACTATGACAGCAACCACTTGATCTTGTCGATGCTTTGTCTGTGGACCTGTCAAAAGCCTTTGATACAGTTGATGATCTATTTTACTGAATAAGTTGTCCTCGACAGGCCTGAGCTCTGATGCCTGTGACAGAACTCAAGTGACAGAACTCAAGCCACCCTGATTGATGGGGTTTAAGTCTGAATTTCTTGAAGTACAGGACATGAGTGTGTACTGCACAGTTATATTCTCTTCACTATTTATACAAACACCATTGGTCAATCTGTCAATTTCTTTTGACTGAATAGATTTGCAGATGATACTATTATGTATGCTATTGCCCTGACTGTTGATTGGGCTGTGTCAAAGCTACAGTCCAAATGTTGTTTATGTTACAGCCTTATTCTAAAATGGATTCAAACTGTTTTTTTCCCTCATCAATCAACACACAATACCCCATAAGGACAAAGTAAAAACTGGTTTTTAGAAATCTAAAAATATATTACAAATAAAAACATAAATACCTTATTTACATAGGTATTCAGACCCTTTGCTATGAGACTCGAAATTGAGTTCAGGTGCATCCTTTTTCTACACCCTGATTGGATACCACCGGTGGTAAATTCAATTGATTGGACCTGATTTGGAAAGGCACACACCTGTCTATATAAGGTTCTACAGTTGACAGTGCATGTCAGATAAAAAAAACAAGCCATGAAGTCAAGGAATTGTCCGTGGAGCTCTGAGACAGGATTGTATCAAGGCAAGGATCTGGGGAAGGGTACCAAAACATTTCTGCAGCATTGACGGTCCATAATAACACAGTGGCCTCCATCATTCTTAAATGGAAGAAGTTAGCAAAAACCAAGACTCTTCCTATAGTTGGCTCGTCCCGGCTAAACTAAGCAATCAGGGGAGAAGGGCCTTGGTCAGAGAGCTAGATTTCTTTAAGCATCAGCTTTAACTTTAAGCATCAGCTGTCAGAGCAGCTTACCGATCACTGCACCTGTGATCTCTAAATAGCACACCCAACTACCTCATCCCCATATTATTACTTACCCTCTTTCTCCTTTGCATCCCAGTATCTCTACTTGCACATCATCATCTGCACATCTATCACTCCAGTATTAATGCTAAATTGTAATTATTTTGCCTCTGTGGCCTATTTATTGCCTACCTCCCTACTCTCCTACTCTTTGCACACACTGTACATAGATCTTTCTATTTTTATTTTCTATTGTGTTATTGACTGTATGTTTGTTTATGTGTAACTCTGTGTTGTTGTTTATGTCACACTGCTTTGCTTTATCTTGGCCAGGTCGCAGTTCTAAATGAGATCTTGTTCTCAACTGGCCTACCTGGTTAAATAAATGTTTATTAAAATGTCTTCTGTCGAGATGGGAGCACCTTCCAGAAGGACAACCATCTCTGCAGCACTCCACCAATCAGGCCTTTATGGTAGAGTGGGCAGACGGAAGCCACTCCTCAGTAAAAGGCACATGACAGCCCGCTTGGAGTTTTCCAAAAGGCACCTAAAGGATTCTCTGGCCTGAATGACAAGGGTCACGTCTGGAGGAAACCTGGCACCATCCCTACGGTGAATCATGGTGGTGGCAGCATCATGCTGTGAGGATGTTTTTCAGAGACAGAGACTGGGAGACAAGTCAAGATCGAGGCAAAGATGAACGGAGCAAAGTACAGAGAGATCTTTGATGAAAACCTGCTCCAGTGCTCAGGACCTCAGACTGGGGCGTAGGTTCACCTTCCAACAGGACAATGACCCTAAGCACCCTCCAACTGCTTTGCTTTACATAGCAAAGAAACACTTCTTAGACTTCTTCCATTACCACAAAAATACTTTTAAAGAGCTAAAGCAAGCCCCACAACTTTACTTGTAAAGTTACCGTCGAGTTAAATATGTTATTAACAGTTAATAAATTATGAGTAAATGCAAAGTTGACAAAAAAATTAAATAATCCTAGGAAACAATATCCTCCTTTTGCAAATAGTTATAAATATTTTGGTGTGGGGTATTTCAATCCTACCTCTTGAGCTCATTCTGATTCTACACCTCATCCATCTGAGGACAAAATTTAATTTAACCCCTGTAGACAAAAATGATTTACACACATTTTGATCAGAAGCCAAAAAATGAAGGCAACACCAATTTCAGAGTTTGCACCATGTTGATTCTCTCTCTCTCTCTCTCTCTCTCTCTCTCTCTCTCTCTCTATCTCATTTTTTCACTCTCCATCCATCTATATCTGTCTCTTTCAGGGGTGACTCAGATCGACTCTTTAAATTACCTGATGCAGAGAGGGATAATGCCAGGGGCCAACCTCAAAGAGTGTCTTGCTCTCTCTCTCTCGCTCTCTCTCCCCCTCTCTCTATCTATCTCCTCTCTTTCAAGTTTCACACAAACCAATCCCCTCACCCTACTCCATCTTTGTGTGACATCGCTGGGCACTTTAAAGGATGGCTCATCCTCGGCATGGGAAGATGGGCCACTGTAACAGAGCCACATGAAGGACTAGCATGACTAGCTTGAGCCTTTTGGTGGTATAAAGCTGAGAGATGGGGGAAAGGAAAGTCTTTGTAAAGTGCAATGCATGCTACAGTTTGGTGTGTGTGTGTGTGTGTGTGTGTGTGTGTGTGTGTGTGTGTGTGTGTGTGTGTGTGTGTGTGTGTGTGTGTGTGTGTGTGTGTGTGTGTGTGTGTGTGTGCGTGCGTGCGCGTGCGCGTGCGCGTGTGTGTGTGTGTATGCGGTGTGTGTCCTCAGTGTCCTGTGTGTCCTCAGTAGGGAATCAATGGAAATTACATTCCTAACTGCAAACAGAGTGGTGCGTAATCAATCGAGAGCTGCAGACAAACATCGGCAGCCATTTTTTAGAGACACAGGGGGGATAAATGGACACATACACACACAGGATACTGTTTACATGGTGGCACTTTCTACCCTCCATTCATTTTAAACCCATTACTGCATGGACACTCAAGCTCTTTATGTTTGCCACAATAGAAAAAGAGATTTAAAAGCTAGTTCTTTATTTTTGTTGTACCTCATTGTGGTTTATTGGTGAATGTGTGTAGAATAAATAATGAAAAGCACTGGATTACAACAACAAAAAAGTATACAATTTTGTTCATCACTCAAACTATGTAAGGAGTCACTTAGGAACCTAATTAACAATCTGGAAGCTTCTGGAAGCGTCTCTATTGTCAAACAAGTAAAGTGTGGTTTACTGCAGGGCAGCTCTCTAGGCCCTCTACTCTTTTTGATTTTTACCAATGACCTGCCACTGGCATTAAACAAAGCATGAGTGAGAACGCATCAGCAACCACAGCTAATGAAGTCACTAAAACCCTTAACAAAGAGTTGCAGTCTGTTTTGGAATGGCCAGTGGCCAGTAATAAACTAGTCCTGAACATCTCTAAAACTAAGAGCATTGTATTTAGTACAAATCATTCCCTAAGTTCTAGACCTAAGCTGAATCTGGTAATGAATGGTGTGCCTATTGAACAAGTTGAGGAGACAAAATTACACCACACTCCAAAAAGCAAGTCCTGCAGGCTCTAGTTTTGTCTTATTTTGATTACTGTCCAGTAGTGTGGTCGAGTGCTGCAAGGAAAGACCAAGTTAAGCTGCAGCTGGCCCAGTACAGAGCAGCACGTCTTGCCCCTCATTGTAATCAGAGGGCTGATATAAATACTATGCATGCCAGTCTCTCTTGGTTTTAAGAGTTGAAGAGAGACTGACCATGTCACATCTTCTTTTTAAAAGATACATTAATGTGTTAAAAATCCCAAATTGTTTGCATAGTCAACTTACACACAGCTCTGACCCCCCCCCCCCCCCCCCCCCCCCCCCAGGGATCTTTTCCACCAGGGATCTTTTCACAGTCCCCAAATCCAGAACAAATTCAAGAAAGCGTACAGTATTATATAGAGCCATTATTGCATGAAACTCCATTCTTCCTCATATTGCTCAAGTGAACAGCAAACCTGGTTTCAAAAAACAGATAAAGCAACACCTCATGACATAACGCCTCTCCTCTATTTGACCTAGATAGTTTGTGTGTATGTATTGATATGTAAGCTACATGTGCCTTTTGTAAAAAACTATATAATGTATGTAGTTCTGTCCTTGAGCTGTTCTTGTCTATTAATGTTCTGTATTATGTCATGTTTCATGTTCTGTGTGGACCCCATGAAGAGTAGCTGCTGCTTTTGCAACAGCTAATGGGGATCCTAATAAAATACCATTAAAACATTGAAATATGTCATCTACATGTAATTTGTTTCATGTGTCATAAAAGATGAAGGCTTAGCATGAGCACCCACCAAATTCTGATTAACAACAAGGGGACACATTGGCTTGAATGTGAAGAACTTCACAGAGGGCTTCCTTGTCCCTCATATGCCTATGACTGACACCATTGCCCGTTGTAGATTGGTAACTTATGTTGAGGTTTTGCATTTGTGCATTACATTAAATTAGATTAGAGAGAGAGAGAGAGAGAGAGAGAGAGAAAGAGAGAGAGAGAGAGAGAGAGAGAGAGGGATAGAGAGAGAGAGTAAAGGGGGTGTACTCTCAGCCAGTAACAGAAAGAGAGGAATAGTCACTGTGTATGTACATTAGTAATCAACATGGCAGGTCTATGTAATCTAGCATCTGCTCTCCCCTCCTACCCATTCCAAGATTGATGGTCCACAAGAATATTTATTGTTCATTAAATAATAATTAATATTGTTCATCCACTGAAACCAAAGCTTGAATATTACAAAGGAAGAAAAACAAATCTGTTACCCATTGCCAGTGTAAGATCAATAGTGTCATTATTGCATAGTAACACGACACTAAACCATCATAGATCAACTAAGGTATAATCTTCAACACCTACTCATTCAAGGGTTTTTCTTTATTTTTACTATTTTCTACATTGTAGAATAATAGAAGACATCAAAACGATGAAATAACACATATGGAATCATGTAGTAACCAAAAAAGTGTTAAACAAATCAAAATATATTTTCTATTTGAAATTCTACAAATAGCCACCCTTTGCCTTGATGACAGCTTTGCACACTCTTGGCATTCTCTCAACCAGCTTCATGAGGTAGTCACCTGGAATGCATTTCAATTAACAGGTCTCCTTTTTAAAAGTTAATTTGTGGAATTTCTTTATGGCCAAACAGTCCTATTTTTGCTTCATCAGACAAGAGGACATTTCTCCAAAAAGTATGATCTTTGTCCCCATGTGCAGTTGCAAACTGTGGTCTGGCTTTTTTATGGTTTTGGAGCAGTGGCTTCTTCCTTGCTGAGTGTCATGCACAAAGTAGATGTCCTAACCGACTTGCCAAAACTATAGTTTGTTAACAAGACATTTGTGGAGTGGTTGAAAAACTAGTTGTCATATCGATCCCGTTAAGTTAACTTCTTAGGGCTGAAATCCCGTTAACGGGATCGATATGACAACAGCTCAGTGAAAGTGCAGGGCGCCAAATTCAAAACAACAGAAATCTCATAATTAAAATTCTTCAAACATACTGTACATGTATCTTCTACCATTCTAAAGGTAATCTTGTTGTTAATTCCACCACAGTGTCCGATTTCAAATAGGCTTTACAGCGAAAGCACCACAAATGATTATGTTAGGTCACCACCAAGCCACAGAAAAACACAGCCATTTATCCAGCCAAAGAAAGGAGTCACAAAAAGCACAAATAGAGATTTATTATTTACCTTTATTTAACCAGGCAAGTCAGTTAAGAACACATTCTTATTTTCAATGACGGCCTGGGTTAACTGCCTGTTCAGGGGCAGAACGACAGATTTGTACCTTGTCAGCTCGGGGGTTTGAACTCGCAACCTTCCGGTTACTAGTCCAACGCTCTAACCACTAGGCTACCCTGCCGCCCCAGATAAAATGAATCACTAACCTTTGATGATCTTCATAAGATGACACTCATAGGACTTCATGTTACACAATATGTGTATGTTTTGTTTGATAATGTTCATATTTATATTTAAAAATCTGAGCTTCCATTGGCGCATTACGTTCACTAGTTCCAAAAACATCCAGTGATTTTGCATAGCTACATCAATTTTACAGAAATACTCATCATAAATGTTGATGAAAATACAAGTGTTACACATGGAATTATAGATATACCTCTCCTTAATGCAGCCGCTGTGTCAGATTCAATTTTTTTTTTACTGAAAAAGCAAACCATGCAATAATCTGAGAACGGCACTCAGAAAAAAAGAAAATTATCCGCCATGTTGGAGTCAACAGAAATCAGAAATAACATTATAAATATTCCCTTACTTTTGATGATCTTCATCAGAATGCACTCCCAGGAATCCTAGTTCCACAATAAATGTTTGATTTGTTCGATAATGTCCATTATTTTTGTCCAAGTAGCTACTTTTGTTAGGGCGTTTAGTACACAAATCCAAACGTTCGTGCAGGTCCAGCCGAACGTTGGACGAAAAGTTAAAAAGTTATATTACAGGTCGTAGAAACATTTCAAACTAAGTATAGAATCAACCTTTAGGATGTTTTTATCATAAATCTTCAATAACATTCCAACCGGAGAATTACATTGTCTGTAGAAAAGCCATGGAACGCAGGTCGCTCTCATGTGAAATGCCCTTGACCAGGACCTGGCTCTCTGCCAGACCACTGACTCAAAGAGCTCTCATCTGGACCCACATCACAGTGGAAGCCTCATTCAAGTTTCTAAAGACGGTTGACATCTATAGGAAGCCCTAGGAAGTGCAACTTGAACCATATCGCACTGTGTATTCGATAGGGCTGAGTTAAAAAATTACAAACCTCAGATTTCCCACTTCCTGTTTGGATTTTTTCTCAGGTTTTTGCCTGCCATATGAGATATGTTATACTCACAGACATCATTAAAACAGTTTTGGAAACTTCAGAGGGTTTTCTATCCAAATGTACTAATAATATGCATATATTAGCAACTGGGACTGAGGAGCAGGCCGTTTACTCTGGGCACCTCTGGGCACCTTATTCATCCAAGCTACTCAATACTGCCCCTGCAGCCATAAGAAGTTGTTAATGACTCCAACCTAAATGTATGTAAACTTCCGACTTCAACTGTATGTAAATGAGATATTTCTGTATTTCATTTTCAATAAATGTGAAAAAAACTCTAAAAACATGTTTCTGATTTGTCATTATGGGTAATTATGTGTAGATGGGTGAGAACAATTCAGGTAGTAACGCAACAAAATGTGGAATTAGTCAAGGGGTATGAATAATTTCTGAAGGCACTGTTACAACTTCCGGTACTGCCGGTATATTCAAAATCTCTCTTCTTCTAAACCAAAATAATACAAAATAAAAGGCACTGGCTTCGTCCCAAATGTCAACCTACAGTATTTCATATACAGTGCACCAATTTTGGCCAGAGCCCATGGTCTGACTGACTGCCATGACTACCTCCACCTGAATGGAAAAAGTAAAAGCTCTGTAGTGGACAAGCTCGTTAAGCCTACTGGTCCACTCAAACTCATACATTATTTCGTTTTTAATCCTGCTTAAGCTTCATGAAACCCACACAGAGTTTGGTCTGTGTGTGTGCGACCAGGTCATGTGTCTGGACAGGGACGAAGTGATACTGAATGACGGTTCCTCTCCCATTGAAAAGAGCAGCCTCCCTCCCTGGGGTATTGTACAGTTACAGGGCTCGGGGAAAGAGAGACGGGCTCTCTAGGGAGAGCTTTGTTAAACGCTGAAGGAACTAATAATACGTGGGGGGGAAAGGGACAATGGTTTCACTTACTAGTGATTAATTGACTTAACTTCATCAAGCACCCTTCAAAAGGAGACATTTGACAAATGAATGCTTCGCCCTCCATAGCCAGCCAGACACTCACACATGTATAGTACATTCACTTCAGTGCATTTTCCAGCAGTGATATCACTACTATGTTTTCTTGAAATCACAATATTTTGGGGAACTATACATCTTGATTAGAACTATCTAAACTTTGACCAAAAAACACCTCTGTTTTTTTTTATTTTTATGACAAACTGAAGGTAATGACAGTAATGAGTACCAAACATACACTCTTGTTTGTTTAGTGGAATGAGACAGGTGTCGAGGCGAGCAACCTTTCTGTGATCTGCACAGTGAATTATCCCTCTTTTGAAGAGCCTTCATTAACATAGGATTAACTGTCATGCTAATGTGTGACTACCATTGACAGCCCTTCATCTATTCACTCCTTCATTAAGAGGGAATACACCAACCACTGGCCCTGAGATAATAGAGAGCAAGACCACCAGACACCTCCGATGAGAAAGAGAGGAAGGGATGTAGAGGGAGAGAGAGGTGGAGCGGGAGAGAGAGGGGGGGGTAGAGGGTTGGAGAGGGAGGGAGAGAGAGAGAGGTGGAGCGGGGTGGAGAGGGAGCGAGACAAAGAGAGAGGGAGGGAGAGAGAGGGAGAGGGAGAGGGAGAGAGACAAACAGAAGAGTACCTAATAGAATAGCCATTTCCCATTCTCCCTTCTCAATGTAACTGCTTCTGTCAACGCCATGTGTGTTCCTAATGCAAGCAAGCCTTGAAGTGGCTAATGTGATGTTGCGTTTGTTTTCCCTGTATGTTTTTGTTCGCTTTGTTAGAACAGGCAAATGTCCCTGTCTTTCTGTATTTCTCTCTCTCTCTCTCTCACTCTAAAAAAGCTAAACCAATTGATTTCTGATTATCAGTCGCTCCTGTTGAGAGGAAAACAGGCTTTGAATGCTCCTCTGAATACATCATAGACACACACACATACTGCAGACACATACGCACAAATGCAATAATACATGGACACACCCACACACACCAGATCATACATTTTTCATTCATTGTGATACAGATGTAGGATCTTAATTTGAGCCAGCTTGCTACAGCAGGATAATAATCCAGCAGCAACAGGACATTTTCATTATTATGTGGATTATAATTAATGGATATTTTTTGTAGGGGTTGATACATTTTTTGTTTGGACAAATCAAGTCTGACATTTTGAAGTGTAAATTACAATCTATAGAAAACGTTTAAACCTCGAAAACACCACAAGTTTGCAACAAAAGAGTGATCAAATTAAGATCCTACATCTGAAGGAACTATTTAGGGACTCAATGACCTCTGCTTCCCAGGGTTCAAAGCTCAATTAATGGTCATATCATTTACCTTATGTATAAATCAGCTAGGCCATTTTACCAGTGGTCATCAGTGACACTGGACACCTGAGGCACAAAATGGCGGCCAAGTAAGACGATGAATCTCGCAGTTGAATGCATTCAGTTTCACAACTGACTAGGTATCCCCCTTTCCCTTTCCATTTACATGACCAAGTAGCCATGACGATCACACCCACTGTCTGGTCAGTCCCTCCCCTGTGAGTGTGCCCTTCCTGTCACACGGCTATGTCCTCTACCACATTGTAAATGCTCTCAACATTTGTGGAATGAGAATTACTTTTGCAACCCCACTTTCAACATCACCACCACCCTTTTATCCAATGTTCACCACTTCCTCATACACTCATTGTAATTGTGTTAAAAAATCTGAAATTGACCAAATTACTAAGGTTAAGTCATCCATGTGCATGACTGACATGTTTAAATAACAGATAAAACCCTTTGGACAACATTCAATCCCTTTAAGGCTGTTCCCCTTGGTGTCTGAGTAGTTCCCACAAAACTGAGAAACGGTGCATGTGTGTGCGTGTGCGTGCAGCGTGTGTGAGTGCGTCTTGTATACAGTATAATTTCATTTCTCCATAGGCATATGATTCCTTCTTACAGATTACAAAATCCTCCATTAACGCATCAGAAAGGTGTTGAGTTCATTACCAGTAACCTGCCAGTTTAGTGAATTAAAGTAGGGTCACTTCAACAACAGAGCAGCCAGACTCACTCGCTCACTACCTGAGAGTCACAAAGCTTTGGTTGTTTACCCCATAGCAGTGTGTGTGTGTGTGTGTGTGTGTGTGTGTGTGTGTGTGTGTGTGTGTGTGTGTGTGTGTGTGTGTGTGTGTGTGTGTGTGTGCACGCGCGCGCGTGCGCGTGCATGTGTGTGCCATCTCAGTGGTCGTCTACCTTATACCCAGTCCTGAATCCCCTCACTTCACGCTAAGCTTCTGGTTTTCCACACCTCATCTTCCCTGACCGGCGCCACTCAACTGGAAAATGAGGTTTCTCCACTAAAATAAGCTTGGCGCTTGCAGCACGACGGCCCTATTGGCACGGTGGAGGCACGAGGTCCAGAGGAGTGGGGGAAAGGAAAAAGATCATCAAAAGGAAAGACAAGAAGTGGAAGTCTCTAGCACATAACTGTGATGAGAATCCCACGCATTACCACCTGCACACACAAACACAAGTGGGCACACACACACAGACGCAAACACACACACACACACACACACACACACACACACACACACACACACACACACACACACACACACACACACACACACACACACACACACACACACAGACAGTCTGTCTCTCACTCTCTGTTACACACACACACACACACACACAAACATCTTTGAATCGCTATATGGAGGGGCAGGGGGGGAAGGCTTTGCAAAGGTCAAATCATCTTTAAGTGTGTATCAATGGGTAAGCAGGTAAAGCCGTCTATAATGTATCTGGTGATGATGTGATGAATGGAGCGGGGCTGTGTGTTGTGACGTCTTCCAGGGTAATAACCACACACACACACTCTGTCTCTATCTCTCTGCTGCACCGGGTCTCTTCAGGGGTAATAACCCCATCCACAAGAGATGAATCTCCCCCTGATCTATCACAAACACATTTACCGACATTACACAGACAGGAATCTCATCTCACACACTCTATATTAGGCGGCCTGGCTGTATTAGTGTTATTTTATCTCTCCCTCTCTTTTCTTCTCTGTGATTATTTTTAACATTCAAACTACCGACTGGGGTCATTTTGACCGGATGCATATTTCAGAACAAAGGTGGTTTATTCAATTCTTAAAAATGTGCATGACTTTGTCAATCAAAGTTCTCAATACACCTAAATCATTGTTTAGTGTTTCAGTAAGAGATTGTGATATCTCACATCTCAAAATAGGGCTACTTCATGTTAGATCCCTCACTTCCAAGGCTGTTACAGTCAATGAACTAATCACTGACCATAATCTTGATGTGATTGGCCTGACTGAAACATGGCTTAAGCCTGATTAATTTACTGTGTTAAATTAGGCCTCACCTCCTGGTTACACTAGTGACCATATCCCCCGCACATCCCACAAAGGCGGAGGTGTTGCTAACATTTAGGATTGCATATTTCAATTTACAAAAAAAAACTGACGTTTTTGTCTTTTGAGCTTCTAGTTATGAAATCTATGCAGCTTACTAAATCACTTTTTATAGCTACTGTTTACAAGCCTCTTGGGCCATATACAGCATTCCTCACTGAGTTCCCTGAATTCCTATCAGACCTTGTAGTCATGGTAGATAATATTCAAATTTTTGGTGACTTTAATATTCACATGGAAAAGTCCACAGACCCACTCCAAAAGGCTTTCGGAGCCATCATCGACTAAGTGGGTTTTGTCCAACATGTCTCCGGAACTACTCACTGCCACAGTCATACTCTGGACCTAGTTTTGTCCCGTGGAATAAATGTTGTGGATCTTAATGTTTTTCCTCATAATCCTGGAATATCAAACCACCATTTTATTATGTTTGCAATCGCAACAAATAATCTGCTCAGACCCCAACCAAGGATCCTCAAAAGCTGTGCTATAAATTCTCAGACAACCCAAAGAGTCCTAGATGCTCTTCCAGACTCCCTCCACCTACCCAAGGATGTCAGAGTACAAAAATCAGTTAACCACCTAACTGAGGAACTCAATTTAACCTTGCGCAATACCCTAGATGCAGTCACACCCCTAAAAACAAAAATAATTTGTCATAAGAAACTAGCTCCCTGGTATACAGAAAATACCCGAGCTCTGTAACAAGCTTCCAGAAAATTGGAACGGAAATGGCGCTACACCAAACTGGAAGTCTTCCGAATAGCTTGGAAAGACAGTACCATGCAGTGTCAAAGAGCCCTTACTGCTGCTCGATCATCCTATTTTGCCAACTTAATTGAGGAAAATAAGAACAGTCCAAACTTTATTTTTGATACTGTCGCAAAGCTAACTAAAAAGCAGCAGTCCCCAAGAGAGGATGGCTTTGACTTCAGCAGTGTTAAATTAATGAACTTCTTTGAGGAAAAGATGATGATCAGTAGAAAGCAAATTACGGACTCCTCTTTAAATCTGCGTATTCCTCCAAAGCTCAGTTGTCCTGAGTCTGCACAACTCTGCCAGGACCTAGGATCAAGAGAGACACTCAAGTTTTGTCATACTATATCTCTTGACACATTGATGAAAATAATCATGCCTCTAAACCTTCAAGCTGCATACTGGACCCTATTCTAACTAAACTACTGAAAGAGCTGCTTCCTGTGCTTGGCCCTCCTATGTTGAACATAATAAACGGCTCCCTATCCACCAGATGTGTAACAAAATCACTAAAAGTGGCAGTAATCAAGCCTCTCTTGAAAAAGCCAAACCATTACCCAGTAAATATAAAGAACTATCAGCCTATATCGAATCACCCATAGAAACTCACTGCCTTCCTGAAGACAAACAATGTGTATGAAATGCTTCAGTCTGGTTTTAGACCCCATCATAGCACTGAGACTGCACTTGTGAAGGTGGTAAATGACCTTTTAATGGTGTCAGACCAAGGCTCTACATCTGTCCTCGTGCTCCTAGACCTTAGTGCTGCTTTTGATACCATCGATCACCACATTCTTTTGGAGAGATTGGAAACCCAAATTGGTCTACACGGACAAGTTCTGGCCTGGTTTAGATCTTATCTGTCGGAAAGATATCAGTTTGTCTCTGTGGATGGGTTGTCTTCTGACAAATCAACTGTAAATTTTGGTGTTCCTCAAGACTCCGTTTTAGGACCACTATTGTTTTCACTATATATTTTACCTCTGGGTGATGGACCCAGATTTTTTATTTTATTTTAATTTTTTTAATTTAGGGGCTAAAATAAATTGTAAAAAATTTAGGGGGTAAAATAAATTGTAAAAAATTTAGGGGGTAAAATAAATTGTAAAAATTTTTTATTTAAAAAAGATCAGGGTCCAAAGTAATGCTGAGGTCCTTCACAGTTTTATTTGAGACAACCATCAAGATTAATTGTCAAATTCAACAGAAGATCTCTTTGTATCCAATTGTTAGTAGTTACTATCTTGTCTCATCGCAACAACTCCCATACAGGCTCGGGAGAGATGAAGGTCGAAAGTCATGTGTCCTCTGAAGCACAACCCAACAAGGCCGCACTGCTTCTTAACACAGCGCACATCCAACCAGGAAGCCAGCCGCACCAATGTGTCGGAGGAAACACAGTGAACCTGGCGACCTTGGTTAGCGTGCACTGCGCCTGTCCCGCCACAGGAGTCACTGGTGCGCGATGAGACAAGGATATCCCACCGGCCAAGCCCTCCCTAACCCGGACGACACTAGGCCAATTGTCTCGTCAATTGTCTCGTCGCGGCCGGCTGCGACAGAGCCTGGGCGAGAACCCAGAGTCTCTGGTGGCACAGCTAGCGCTGCAGTGCAGTGCTCTAGACCACTGCGCCACCCGGGAGGCCCCTGATCTTTTGACAAACATATCAAGACTGTTTCAAGGATAGCTTTTTTCCATCTACGTAACATTGCAAAAATCTGACATTTTCTGTCCAAAAATGTGGCAGAAAAATGCATCCATGCTTTTGTCACTTCTGGGTTAGACTACTGCAAATCTCTACTATCCAGCTACCCGGATAAAGCAATAAATAATCTTCAGTTAGTGCTAAACACGGCTGCTAGAATCTTGACTAGAACCCCCCAAAAATTATCATATTACTCCAGTGCTAGCCTCTCTACACTGGCTTCCTGTTAAAGCAAGGGCTGATTTCAAGGTTTTTCTGCTAACCTACAAAGCATTACATGGGCTTGCTCCTACCTATCTTTCTGATTTGGTCCTGCCATACATACCTACATGTATGCTACTGTCACAAGACACAGGCCTCCTTATTGTCCCTAGAATTTCTAAGCGAACAGCTGGAGGCAGGGCTTTCTCCTATAGAGCTCCATTTTTATGGAATGGTCTGCCTATCCATGTGAGAGACGCAGACTCGGTCTCAACCTTTAAGTCTTTATTGAAGACTCATCTCTTCAGTAGGTCCTACGATTGAGTGTAGTCTGTCCCAGGAGTGTGAAGGTGAACGGAAAGGCACTGGAGCAACAAACCGCCCTTGCTGTCTCTGCGTGTCCAGTTATGCTCTCTCCACTGGGATTCTCTACCTCAAACCCTATTACAGGGGCTGAGTCACTGGCTTACTGGTGCTCTTCCATGCCATCCCTAGGAGGGGTGCATCACTTGAGTGGGTTGAGTCACTGACGTGATCTTGCTGTCCGGGTTGGCGCCCCCCCTTGGGTTGTGCAGTGGGGGTGATCTTTGTGGGCTATACTTTGTCTCAGGATGGGCAGTTGGTGGTTGGAGATATCCCTCTAGTGGTGTGGGGGCTGTGCTTTGGCAAAGTGGGTGGGGTTATATCCTGCCTATTTGGCCCTGTCCGGGGGTATCGTCAGACGGGGCCACAGTGTCTCCCGACCCCTCCTGTCTCAGCCTCCAGTATTTATGCTGCAATAGTTTATGTGTCGGGGGTAGGGTCAGTCTGTTAAATCTGGAGTATTTCTCCTGTCTATCCGGTGTCCTGTGTGAATTTAAGTATGCTCTCTGTAATTCTCTCTCTTTTTCTTCCTTTATTCCTTTCTTCCTTTCTTTCTTTCTTTCTCGGAGGACCTGAGCCCTAGGACCATGCCTCAGGACGACCCAGCCTGATGACTCCTTGCTGTCCCCAGTCCACCTTGTCGTGCTGCTGCTCCAGTTTCAACTATTCTGCCTGAGGCTATGGAACCCTGACCTGTTCACCGGATGTGCTACCTATCCCAGACCTGCTGTTTTCAACTCTCTAGAGACAGCAGGAGCGGTAGAGATACTCTGAATGATCGGCTATGAAAAGCCAACTGACATTTACTACTGAGGTGCTGACCTGTTGCACACTCTACAACCACTGTGACTATTATTATTTGACCCTGCTGGTCATCTATGAACATTTGAACATCTTGGCCATGTTCTGTTATAATCTCCACCCGGCACAGCCAGAAGAGGACTGGCCACCCCTCAAAGCCTGTTTCTTCCTAGGTTCTGGCCTTTCTAGGGAGTTTTTCCTAGCCACTGTGCTTCTACACCTGCATTACTTGCTGTTTGGGGTTTTAGGCTGGGTTTCTGTACAGCACTTTGTGACATCAGCTGATGTAAAAAGGGCTTTATAAATACATTTGATTGATAATTGACATCATTTGATTGAATTAAAGGTGTACCTATGGATGTATTTCAAGGCCTACCTTCAAACTCAGTGCCTCTTTGCTTGACATCATCGGAAAATCAAAAGAAATCAGCCAAAACCTCAGAAAAACATTGTAGACCTCCACATGTCTGGTGGAGCAATTTCCAAACGCCTGAAGGTACCACGTTCATCTGTACAAACAATATTACATAAGTATAAACACCATGGGACCACTCAGCCGTGTGTGGCTGCGGTCTCAGGCTTGGATAAAGCTTGCGGTCTCAGGCTTGGATAAAGCTCGCTGTCTCAGGCTTGGATAAAGCTCGCGGTCTCAGGCTTGGATAAAGCTTGCGGTCTCAGGCTTGAATACAGCTTGAGGTCTCAGGAGTTGGGTAAAGCTCTCTGTCTCAGGCTTGGATAAAGCTCGCGGTCTCAGGCTTGGATAAAGCTTGCGGTCTCAGGCTTGAATACAGCTTGAGGTCTCAGGAGTTGGGTAAAGCTCGCAGTCGCAGGCTTGGATACAGCTTGAGGTCTCAGGCTTGAATACAGCTTGAGGTCTCAGAGTTGGGTAAAGCTTGCGGTCTCAGGAGTTGGGTAAAGCTTGCAGTCTCAGGAGTTGGGTAAAGCTTGTGGTCTCAGGCTTGGATAAAGCTCGCAGTCTCAGGCTTGGATAAAGCTTGCAGTCTCAGGCTTGGATAAAGCTTGCAGTCTCAGGCTTGGATAAAACTCCCGGTCTCAGGCTTGGATAAAGCTTGCGGTCTCAGGCTTGGATTAAGCTTGCGGTCTCAGGCTTGGATAATGCTTGAGGTCTCAGGCTTGAATACAGCTTGCGGTCTCAGGAGTTGGGTAAAGCTTGCGGTCTCAGGCTTGGATAAAGCTCGCAGTCGCAGGCTTGGATACAGCTTGAGGTCTCAGGCTTGAATACAGCTTGCGGTCTCAGGAGTTGGGTAAAGCTTGCGGTCTCAGGCTTGGATACAGCTTGCGGTCTCAGGCTTGGATAAAGCTCGCTGTCTCAGGCTTGGATAAAGCTCGCAGTCGCAGGCTTGGATACAGCTTGAGGTCTCAGGCTTGAATACAGCTTGCGGTCTCAGGAGTTGGGTAAAGCTTGCGGTCTCAGGCTTGGATAAAGCTTGCGGTCTCAGGCTTGGATAAAGCTTGCGGTCTCAGGCTTGGTTAAAGCTTGCGGTCTCAGGCTTGGATAAAGCTTGCGGTCTCAGGCTTGGATAAAGCTCCCGGTCTCAGGCTTGGATAAAGCTTGCGGTCTCAGGCTTGGATAAAGCTCCCGGTCTCAGGCTTGGATAAAGCTTGCGGTCTCAGGCTTGGATAAAGCTTGCGGTCTCAGGTTTGGTTAAAGCTTGCAGTCTCAGGCTTGGATAAAGCTTGCGGTCTCAGGCTTGGATAAAACTCCCGGTCTCAGGCTTGGATAAAACCCATGGTCTCAGGCTTGGATAAAGCTTGCGGTCTCAGGCTTGGATTAAGCTTGCGGTCTCAGGCTTGGATAAAGCTCGCTGTCTCAGGCTTGGATAAAGCTCGCTGTCTCAGGCTTGGATAAAGCTCGCTGTCTCAGGCTTGGATAAAGCTCGCTGTCTCAGGCTTGGATAAAGCTTGCGGTCTCAGGCTTGGATAAAACTCCCGGTCTCAGGCTTGGATAAAACTTCCGGTCTCAGGCTTGGATAAAGCTTGCGGTCTCAGGCTTGGATAAAGCTTGCGGTCTCAGGCTTGGATAAAATCCATGGTCTCAGGCTGGGATAAAACCCATGTTCTCAGGCTGGGATAAAACCCATGGTCTCAGGCTGGGATAAAACCCATGGTCTCAGGCTTGGATAAAATCCATGGTCTCAGGCTGGGATAAAACCCATGTTCTCAGGCTGGGATAAAACCCATGTTCTCAGGCTGGGATAAAACCCATGTTCTCAGGCTGGGATAAAACCCATGTTCTCAGGCTGGGATAAAACCCATGTTCTCAGGCTGGGATAAAACCCATGTTCTCAGGCTGGGATAAAACCCATGTTCTCAGGCTGGGATAAAACCCATGTTCTCAGGCTGGGATAAAACCCATGTTCTCAGGCTGGGATAAAACCCATGGTCTCAGGCTGGGATAAAACCCATGTTCTCAGGCTGGGATAAAACCCATGGTCTCAGGCTGGGATAAAACCCATGGTCTCAGGCTGGGATAAAACCCATGTTCTCAGGCTGGGATAAAACCCATGGTCTCAGGCTGGGATAAAACCCATGTTCTCAGGCTGGGATAAAACCCATGTTCTCAGGCTGGGATAAAACCCATGGTCTCAGGCTGGGATAAAACCCATGGTCTCAGGCTGGGATAAAACCCATGTTCTCAGGCTGGGATAAAACCCATGGTCTCAGGCTGGGATAAAACCCATGTTCTCAGGCTTGGATAAAACCCATGGTCTCAGGCTGGGATAAAACCCATGTTCTCAGGCTGGGATAAAACCCATGTTCTCAGGCTTGGATAAAACCCATGTTCTCAGGCTGGGATAAACCCATGTTCTCAGGCTTGGATAAAACCCATGTTCTCAGGCTGGGATAAAACCCATGTTCTCAGGCTGGGATAAAACCCATGTTCTCAGGCTGGGATAAAACCCATGTTCTCAGGCTGGGATAAAACCCATGTTCTCAGGCTGGGATAAAACCCATGTTCTCAGGCTGGGATAAAACCCATGGTCTCAGGCTGGGATAAAACCCATGTTCTCAGGCTGGGATAAAACCCATGTTCTCAGGCTGGGATAAAACCCATGTTCTCAGGCTGGGATAAAACCCATGTTCTCAGGCTGGGATAAAACCCATGTTCTCAGGCTGGGATAAAACCCATGGTCTCAGGCTGGGATAAAACCCATGTTCTCAGGCTGGGATAAAACCCATGGTCTCAGGCTGGGATAAAACCCATGTTCTCAGGCTGGGATAAAACCCATGGTCTCAGGCTGGGATAAAACCCATGTTCTCAGGCTGGGATAAAACCCATGGTCTCAGGCTGGGATAAAACCCATGTTCTCAGGCTGGGATAAAACCCATGTTCTCAGGCTGGGATAAAACCCATGTTCTCAGGCTGGGATAAAACCCATGTTCTCAGGCTGGGATAAAGCCCATGGTCTCAGGCTGGGATAAAGCCCATGTTCTCAGGCTGGGATAAAACCCATGTTCTCAGGCTGGGATAAAACCCATGTTCTCAGGCTGGGATAAAACCCATGTTCTCAGGCTGGGATAAAACCCATGTTCTCAGGCTGGGATAAAACCCATGTTCTCAGGCTGGGATAAAACCCATGTTCTCAGGCTGGGATAAAACCCATGGTCTCAGGCTGGGATAAAACCCATGTTCTCAGGCTGGGATAAAACCCATGTTCTCAGGCTGGGATAAAACCCATGTTCTCAGGCTGGGATAAAACCCATGTTCTCAGGCTGGGATAAAACCCATGTTCTCAGGCTTGGATAAAACCCATGTTCTCAGGCTTGGATAAAACCCATGTTCTCAGGCTGGGATAAAACCCATGTTCTCAGGCTGGGATAAAACCCATGTTCTCAGGCTGGGATAAAACCCATGTTCTCAGGCTGGGATAAAACCCATGTTCTCAGGCTGGGATAAAACCCATGTTCTCAGGCTGGGATAAAACCCATGTTCTCAGGCTGGGATAAAACCCATGTTCTCAGGCTGGGATAAAACCCATGTTCTCAGGCTGGGATAAAACCCATGGTCTCAGGCTGGGATAAAACCCATGTTCTCAGGCTGGGATAAAACCCATGTTCTCAGGCTGGGATAAAACCCATGTTCTCAGGCTGGGATAAAACCCATGGTCTCAGGCTGGGATAAAACCCATGTTCTCAGGCTGGGATAAAACCCATGTTCTCAGGCTGGGATAAAACCCATGTTCTCAGGCTGGGATAAAACCCATGTTCTCAGGCTGGGATAAAACCCATGTTCTCAGGCTGGGATAAAACCCATGGTCTCAGGCTGGGATAAAACCCATGGTCTCAGGCTGGGATAAAGCCCATGGTCTCAGGCTGGGATAAAACCCATGTTCTCAGGCTGGGATAAAACCCATGTTCTCAGGCTTGGATAAAACCCATGTTCTCAGGCTGGGATAAAACCCATGTTCTCAGGCTGGGATAAAACCCATGGTCTCAGGCTGGGATAAAACCCATGTTCTCAGGCTGGGATAAAACCCATGTTCTCAGGCTGGGATAAAACCCATGTTCTCAGGCTGGGATAAAACCCATGGTCTCAGGCTGGGATAAAGCCCATGGTCTCAGGCTGGGATAAAGCCCATGTTCTCAGGCTGGGATAAAACCCATGTTCTCAGGCTGGGATAAAACCCATGTTCTCAGGCTGGGATAAAACCCATGTTCTCAGGCTGGGATAAAACCCATGTTCTCAGGCTGGGATAAAACCCATGTTCTCAGGCTGGGATAAAACCCATGTTCTCAGGCTGGGATAAAACCCATGGTCTCAGGCTGGGATAAAACCCATGGTCTCAGGCTGGGATAAAACCCATGTTCTCAGGCTGGGATAAAACCCATGTTCTCAGGCTGGGATAAAACCCATGTTCTCAGGCTTGGATAAAACCCATGTTCTCAGGCTGGGATAAAACCCATGTTCTCAGGCTTGGATAAAACCCATGTTCTCAGGCTTGGATAAAACCCATGTTCTCAGGCTGGGATAAAACCCATGTTCTCAGGCTGGGATAAAGCCCATGTTCTCAGGCTGGGATAAAACCCATGTTCTCAGGCTGGGATAAAGCCCATGGTCTCAGGCTGGGATAAAACCCATGTTCTCAGGCTGGGATAAAACCCATGTTCTCAGGCTGGGATAAAACCCATGTTCTCAGGCTGGGATAAAACCCATGTTCTCAGGCTGGGATAAAACCCATGTTCTCAGGCTGGGATAAAACCCATGTTCTCAGGCTGGGATAAAACCCATGTTCTCAGGCTGGGATAAAACTATAAAGTTGGGTAAGCTGCTTTTAGTTATTTGCAGCCTTTAAGTTGAACAATTTAGAGTTTTTCTTAATATGTTTAGTAATTTTGTATATTGTATGCATTTAATGTATTTATGCAGGGATCATCTGTAAAAGAGACCCTCGTCTCAGTATAGCCTTCCTGTCAAAATAAAGGTAAAATAAATATATACTCGGCTACAGTTATAATTGTTTATAACTAGCTATAATCATGCACAAAGCAGCTCATAAAGATCTGTCAATGGTATAAATAACTGGTAGAACTGTAATACAGAAACCAGCCACCATCTGAATGTACACATAGTGCTGTGTTGGTGTGTATTCTCTAATAAAATATGTATTATTATATTATTATAATATGAAGCATCCTGCTAACAGATTTATTGTTGCATACAATGGCATGCAAATGTTCTCAGAGAAATCAATAATACAGTCCTGTGGATGGCTATCAATATTGATTGTAGTGCTCTGTTGGACATTGTAAGAAGACATAAGTCTCAAAATGAACGATAAAACCCCTTTTCCCATTATAAATTGAACCAGAAGTATTCCAAAATAAAATTATACATTATCCAAAGGCTATTGTCACAACAATAGAGTCTTTAGGATTGTCAATCCCATAATCTGAAAGATAAAGTCACCTTCATAGTAATTGAATGCTTTGAGTCAGTGTGACCATCAGCCCAATCAGGGTTCAGGGTTTATCCAGACTTCCTCCGTTCCACTTATACACCATGGTCAAACACACACGCACGCACGCACGCGCACATGCACACGCACACACACACACCATGGTCCACCACAGTCACATTCACCACGGTCAAATTAACTCTGGTTTGAAGGGAACCCCTGTCAATCGAAGTGACATGTCTCACACCGTGTGGCAGACACATCAGTCGTACAGTGGCCCGTAGGGATCACTGGCTGCCCTTTCTGATCATTGGTCCCCTAAAGGTCTCTCTGGAGTTGTGCCAGTCATTCAGCACAGCATGGCTCAAAACATTTCTGTTCATAACCTTGGGTGCTGCTATCAATCTGCAAATTCTACCCAATCCATTAACAGCCACAGCCTTGAATACTAGAAAGCCATAGTAATAAAATAATGGTAAAAATCAAAGAGCTTTATAGATTACAGTAGGAATGCCGTGTCATTGTCTGGCTGAACCCCTCAGTTTGTAACTAAATGGTTTTCTATCACACCATCCAGAGACACTCCAGGGACCTGAACTATCTATCTATTTGACCAGTCCTTGTCCAAGTCATGACACAGTAGAACTCTCTGAAAGGACTGACTGGCTTTTCAATTCTTATCTGTGAGGTCTCAAATGATCTGTACACCATTTCACCTCTACTCTCTGCTCTTCTTAGCAAGAGAGAGCGAATGATGTTGGAGAGAGGGATAGAGAAAGAGGGATGGAGAGAAAGAGAAGGAGGGAGGGACCTGTCAACTGGCTTTCTAAAACCTTTTCATCTTACATAGGGACATTGAGCAGTTGCTCTGTCCCCACTGAGGTGACATTTCTAATGTGTGTGTGTTTGTGTGTGTGTGGACATGCTTGCGTGCATGCGCGAGGGTGTGTATTTGTGAATGTGTGTTCATGAGAACAGATCTACAGTATTCATATGCAATTAATGCAATTCTGAAAGTTAGGCCACGAATACATTTCAATCTTGAATATAGATCAAGTTTGAAAAATGTAATAATAAACCTGGTTCAGCCCTATCCTAAAATCTTAGAAAAAAAAAGTGCTATCTTGAACCAAAAAGGGTTCTTCGGCTGTCCCCATAGGAGAATAATGGTCTGAGGCTGCTTTTCATGATTCAGGCTAGGCCCCTTAGTTCCATTGAAGGGAAATCTTATACAAAGACATTCTAGACGATTCTGTGCTTCCAAGTTTGTGGCAACAGTTTGGGGAAGGCCCTTTCCTGTTTCAACATGACAATGCCTCCGTGCACAAAACGAGGTCCATACTGAAATGGTTTGTCAAGATTGGTGTGGTTGAACTTAACTGGCTTGCACAGAGCCCTGACCTCAACCCCATCGAACACCTGTGGGATGAATTGGAACACCGACTGTGAGCCAGGCCTAATTGCCCAACATCAGTGACCGACCTCACTAATGCTTTTGTGGCTGAATGGAAGCACATCCCCGCAGCAAAGTTCCATCATCTAGTGAAAAGCATTCCCAGAAGAGTTATTGTAGCGAAGTGGGGGACCATGATTTTGGAAAGAGATGTTTGGCGAGCAGTGTCCACATACTTTTGGTCATGTTGTTATGTCAGGCTTGGATTCGCCTTGCCAAAAGGTTTTTCTCCAGGTGCATAGACAATCGATGAGAACATATGGCCAAATGCTCAAGACAGGCTAGATGAAAACTAGTGCCTGCTAATCATTGTGTTTCTTTCATTTATTTTAATTTGATTACATTGTGAAAGATGACCCTTGATCACACATGGGATAGAAATGATCAATTAGAAATTATATTTAGTCATTTAGCTCTCTCTCGCTCTCTCTCTCTCTCTCTCTCTCTCTCTCTCTCTCTCTCTCTCCCTCTCCCTCTCCCTCTCCCTCTCTCTCTCTCTCTCTCTCTCTCTCTCTCTCTCGCTCTCTCTCTCTCTCTCTCTCCAACTCCCTCTCCCTCTCTCCCTCTCACTCACGCTCTCGCTCTCTCGCTTGCGCTCTCTCGCGCTCTCTCGTTCTCTCTTGCTCGCTCTCTCTCTCTCGCGCTCTCTCTCACTCTCTCTCGTTCTCTCTCGTTCTCTCTCTCTCTCTCTCTCTCTTTCTCTTTCTCTTTCTCTTTCTCTCTCTCTGTGATGTGAGGTATTAAGGTAACCACAGCTCCTATGTCATTTTAGTAATTTAGCAGATGCTCTTATCCAGTGACTTTCAGTAGTGAGTGCATCCATTTTATGCACCCACACGCACACACACACACACCCTCCTTACCTACTAACATGCCTCAGTGCCCCCTCCCCAACCCCAGTCAGAGGCGGCACCACAGCAACACTGTCCCGCGCGTGCCATCACGACCATCACCTGCCGACAATAAAGCCTTAATGGAACATTAGGGAATTCAACGGAGCGCTGTTTACGAGGATATTTATAGGAGGCCAGTGCGCTGCATTGACGTCAGACTGTCATGCCATATGGAGGAGGCAGGCGGAAGGCTGAGGCCGCTGTCTGCACTCTTTATAGGTTCAGTTAGTCAGATTGATGAGCAGCTGAGGCCAGGAGGCTGTGAGGAGGAAACATATTTCCTGTATTACCTTCCTAACCGTCTGTCTGTATGGTGGACTGGATGTGACAGGGGGGAGTGTGTGTGTGGGGTAGTGGTGGTTGGAAGCATGTGTGTGTGTGTGTGTGTGTGTGTGTGTGTGTGTGTGTGTGTGTGTGTGTGTGTGTGTGTGTGTGTGTGTGTGTGTGTGTGTGTGTGTGTGTGTGTGTGTGTGTGTGTGTGTGTGTGTGTGTGTGTGTGTGTACGTGTGTGTGTGTGTGTACGTGTGTGCGTGTGTACGTGTGCTAGTGCTTGTATGTTGGTGAAGCAAGTCACGGTCACAAAAAATGAAAGCAGTTTGACACCTACTAATTTCTCTGTCTTTTCGGGCAGAAAACACCCATCTCCCATGGACATATAATCAGCCAGAGTTTTATTCAATAGTCACTCAGTGATCAAAATCTTTCTGAACTCTGACATGTTCTTCTTCCTGACTAAAGCCAGTCATTTCATCCCTCCCTCTCCCCCCAGAAAGATGACTCCCCCTCCCTTCATCCATCCCTATCCCTATTTAGGTGTGAAATGACGTGAATATTATTCAAGCCAGCCATTTAATTTGTTATTGCCTTACCACTCTGTCTAAAAGCTTTGTGATATAGTAAGTGTTATGGATTATGCCGTGCAAAAGACTTGCAGAACAGCCCTGCAGTAAAAGACAGGTCTGGTATTAGGGACTGTAATGGAACCAAAGTGGACTCCCATTCTGCTACCATAGCACAACTTAGTCTTAGGGACCTACTTCATGTGTCCCAAATGGTACCATTTACCCTACATAGTGCACTAGTCATGAATAGAGCCCTGTGAGCCTTACACTACAGAGTGAGTAGGTCAGTGCGCAGAGTACCGCACTACGTAGGGAATAGCGTGCCATTTTGGGATGCGGTTATAGTGAACTATTTGTGCAGCCTGCAGGGCTCTTGATGAAAACCCACAGAGTACTTCTGTCCTCGTACTGTGGTGAGCAGCCTAGCTGGATTCCCAGATTGTGTTTTGAAATTGGTCATAGAATAAAAAATCAACAATTATGTCCCTTTTATGTGGACATTAATTCTCCAGCTGTTTTGCGGCGCTGAGGTGCCGAGTGTTCAGCACCGATCACGGACACATGGATTAACAACTTTCAGTCAAATCCTAGCCATCCTAGCCATCCTAGCCATCCTAGCCATCCTAGCCATTTGAGTATGGAGACACTACACTGTATTTGCATTTCCATATGTTACACTGAAGCTTATACAGTGCCTTCGGAAACTATTATTCTAAAATGGATCAAAAAATAATAATACGCAGCAATCTACACACAGTACCCCATAATGACAAAGCGAAAACAGGTTTTTAGAATTTTTGCAAATGTATTCAAACTTAAAAACAGAAATACCTTATTTACATAAGTATTCAGACCCTTTGCTATGATACTCGAAATTGAGCTCAGCTGCATCCTGTTGATCGTCCTTGAGATGTTTCTAAAACTTGATTGGTAAATTCTATTGATTGGACACGACTTGGAAATGCACTCACCTGTCTATGTAAGGTCCCACAGTTGACAGTGCATGTCAGAGCGAAAACCAAGCCATGAGGTCAAGGAATTGTCCGTAGAGCTCTGAGACAGGATTGTGTCGAAGCACAGATCTGGGAAAGGGTACCAAAACAATTCTGCAGTATTGAAGGTCCCCAATAACACAGTGGCCTCCATAATTCCTAAATGGAAGAAGTTTGGAACCACTAAGACTCTTCCTAGAGCTGGTTGCCTGGCCAAACTGAGTAATTGGGGGCGAAGGGCCTTGGTCAGGGAGTTGACCAAGAACCCGATGGTCACTCTGATAGGTTCCTCTGTGGAGATGGGAGAACCTTTCAGATGGACCACCATGTCTTCATCACTCCACCAATCAGGCATTTATGGTAGAGTGGCCAGACGGAAGCCACTCCTCAGTTAAAGGCACATGACAGGCGGCTTGTAGTTTGCCAAAAGGCACCTAAAGACGCTGATACCATGAGAAACAAGATTCTCTGGTCTGATGAATCCAAGATCAAACTCCTTGGCTTGAATGCAAAGCATCACATCTGGAGGAAACCGAGCACCATCCCTACGGTGAAGCATGGTGGTGGCAGAATCATGCTGTGGGGATGTTTTTCAGCGGCAGGGACTGGGAGAGACTAGTCAGGATCAAGGGAAAGATGAACGGAGCAAAGTACAGAGAAATCCTTGATGAAAACTTTCTCCAGAGCACTCAGAAAGGTTCACCTTCCAACAGGACAACAACTCTAAGCACACAGCCAAGGCAATGCAGGAGTGGCTTCGGGACAAGTCTCTGAATGTCCTTGAGTGGCCCAGCCAGAGCTCGGACTTAAACCTGATTGAACATCTCTGGAGAGACCTGATAATGGCTGTGCAGCATTGCTCCCCATCCAACCTGACAGAGTTCGATCGTATCGTCTGAGATCCCCAAAGATTGGAAAGCTACCGCGGTCATCCCCCTCTTCAAACGGAGAGACACTCTAGACCAAACTGTTATAGACCTATATCCATCCTGCCCTGCCTTTCTAAAGTCTACGAACGCCAAGTTAACAAACAGATCACCGAACATTTTGAATTCCACCGCTATGAAATCTGGTTTCAGAGCTGGTCATGGGTGCACCTCAGCCACACTCAAGGTCCTAAACGATATCAAAACCGCCATCGATAGAAGACAGTACAGTGCAGCTGTCTTCATCGACCTGGCCAAGGCTTTCGACTCTGTCAATCAACGCATTCTTATCGACAGACTCAACAGCCTTGGTTTCTCAAATGACTGCCTCACCTGGTTCACCAACTACTTCTCAGATAGAGTTCAGTGTGTCAAATCGGAGGGCCTGTTGTCCAGAGCTCTGGCAGTCTCTATAGGGGTGCCACAGGGTTCAATTCTAGGGCTGACTCTTTTCTCTGTATACATCAATGATGTCGCTCATGCTGCTGGTGACAACAGCCTCCAAAACTCTACTCAGCAAAGTAGATGTAGTCTATCACAGTGCCATCCATTTTGTCACCAAAGCCCCATATACTACCCACCACTGCGACCTGTATGCTCTCGTTGGCTGGCCCTCGCTTCATATTCGTCGACCAAACCCACTGGCTCCAGATCATCTATAAGACTTTTCTAGGTAAAGCCTTATCTCAGCTCACTGGTCACCATAGCAACACCCACCTGTAGCATGCGCTCCAGCAGGTATATCTCACCGGTCATCCCTAAAGCCAACTCCTCTTTTGGCCGCCTTTCCTTCCAGTTCTCTGCTGCCAATGACTGGAACGAATTGCAAAAATCACTGAAGCTCGAGACTTATATCACCCTCAATAACTTTAAGCATCAGCTGTCAGAGCAGCTTACCGATCACTTCCCCTATACACAGCCCATTTGTAAATAGCCCACCCAACTACCTCATCCCCATATTGTTATTTACTTTTGCTCCTTTGCACCCCAGTATCTCTACTTGCACATCATCATCTGCACATCTTTCACTCCAGTGTTAATGCTAAATTGTAATTATTTTGCCACTATGGCCTATTTATTGCCTTACCCCCCTAATCTTACTACATTTGCACACACTGTATATAGATTTTTCTATTGTGTTATTGACTGTATGTTTGTTTATCTCATGTGTAACTCTGTGCTGTTTTTGTCACACTGCTTTGCTTCATCTTGGCCAGGTCGCAGTTGTAAATGAGAACTTGTTTTCAACTGGCCTACCTGGTTAAATAAAGGTGAAATAAATACACTAAACAAATCAAATCTGCAGAGAAGAATGGGAGAAACTCCCCAAATAAAGGTGTGCCAAGCTTGTAGCGTCATACCCAAGAAGACCCGAGGCTGTAATCGCTGCCAAAGTATCTTCAACAAAGTACTGAGTAAAGGGTCGGAATACTATGCAAATGTTATATGTAATTTGTAATACATTTGCAAAAATGTCTATAAATATGCTTTGTCATTATGGGGTATTGTGTGTAGATTGAAGAGGGAAAAAATATTGAATCCATTTTTGAAAAAGGCTGCAACCTAACAAAATGTGGAAAAAGCCAAGGGGTCTGAATACTTTCCAATGACACTGTATCTAATATGGAATGAGTTCAATATGCAGATACATTACATGTATACATTTCAATGCAAATATCAACCGTAACAAAGTCTCAAGCACATGTGCATGGACACACACACACTCCTGCCACGTGTCAAACAAGATCTTCCAATCAACCAGTTGCCAGTAAAAACGTCTTTTTTTATGTGAAAGGCCACGTTTTGAAGTTAGCATTTCCTCTGTGGCAGGAATAGAGTGTACCTGACACTGCTGTCATAGTGACACTAGGACCTTTAAACTCCCAATTATCATCTTGGCTACACACACACACACACACACACACGATCCTTAGACGCCATGCTCCACTGAGTGAGCTAGATGGCTTTTTTATGGCGGAACAGATCTACCTGGCTATCCTAAATTGACACGACACACACACACTTACACTGGGTAGAAATAAAGCACTCTTCTCACATGTTATTCCATAATCATAACTATCCCCTTCTGAACCATACAACCATATTTTGTAAGGATAGAACTGATTAGCAACCTATTTAGAACAAGGTTAGGCCTATTTCAATGACTGTCACCATCAGATTATGTTACAGAATGACAAGATATGTACTTTACTGTAAATAGTCACTGGGGAATTTTTTCCCTACCAGTACACCAACCCTATCACCAGAGGCAACAACAACTGCCCGAGTTACACAAGGAACACACAATCCCTCCATCAGTGCTCAGGCTGCCCGCAATAGGCTGAAAGAGGCTGGACTGAGGGCTTGTAGGCCGGTTGTAAGGCAGGTCCTCACCAGACATCAACGGCAACAACGTCGCCTATGGGCAAAAACCCACCGTCGCTGGAGTGGCCTTTAATTGTTCCCAGCACAATGTCCACCTGTGTAATGATCATGCTGTTTAATCAGCTTCTTGATATGCAACACCTGTCAAGAGTATGGATTACCTTGGCAAAGGAGAAATGCTCTTCACTGATGAATCGCGGTTTGTCTCACCAGGGGTGAGTCGGATTCGCATTTATCGTCGAAGGAATGAGTGTGACACCGAGGCCTATACTCTGGAGCAGGATCGATTTGGAGATGGAGGGTCCGTCATGGTCTGGGGTGGCAAAAAGTGCTCTTCACTGATGAATCGCGGTTTGTCTCACCAGGGGTGAGTCGGATTTGCATTTATCGTCGAAGGAATGAGTGTGACACCGAGGCCTATACTCTGGAGCAGGATCGATTTGGAGATGGAGGGTCCGTCATGGTCTGGGGTGGTGTGTCACAGCATCATCGGACTGAGCTTGTTGTCATTGCAGGCAATGTCAATGCTGTGCGTTACAGGGAAGGCATCCTCCTCCCTCATGTGGTACCCTTCCTGCAGGCTCATCCTGACATGACCCTCCAGCATGACAATGCCACCAGCCATACTGCTGTTCTGTGAGTGATTTCCTGCAAGACAGGAATGTCAGTGTTCTGCCATGGCCAGTGAAGAGCCTGAATCTCAATACCATTGAGCATGTCTGGGACCTGTTGGATCGGAGAGCGAGGGCTATGGCTATTCCCCCCAGAAATGTCCAGGAACTTGCAGGTGCCTTGGTGGAAGAGTGGGGTAACATCTCACAGCAAGAACTGGCAAATCTGGTGCAGTCCATAAGGAGGAGATGCACTGCCGTACTTAAAGCAGCTACATTTTTGGGAGGCCCGGAGACCCGTTAAGTGATAGAAAATTCATCATAACTCATAACACGAGAGTCACGACTTCTACCGAAGTCGAAACCTCTCCTTGTTCGGGCGGTGCTCGGCGGTCGACGTCACCGGTCTTCTAGCCATCATTGATCCATTTTTCATTTTCCATTGGTTTTGTCTTGTTTTCCTACACACCTGGTTTCAATCCCATTCATTACCTGTTGTGTATTTAACCCGCTGTTTCCCCTCATGTCTTTGTCAGAGATTGTTTGTTATTCAGTGTTGTGTTGTTTTTTTTGTATTGGTGAGCGACGGGTCCTCGTACCCACTTTGTTATTTGTTTACATTTCGTGTTTGGAGTATGTTTAGTTTATCGTTATTAAATAACTCCATTACACTCAGTTTGATTCTCTTGCGCCTGACTTCCCTGCCACCTATACACACGACTCTGACAATGAGTGAGAAAAAGTAGCACACAAAGAGTTTTGCTATGACTTTAACAGCGCATGGCTGGACGAAACAAGTCTCGGGCCCTGGGAAGGCCCACCTCTTGGCATCACTAACATCCCTGTTAGTGAGCATTTCTCCTTTGCCAAGGTAATCCATACTCTTGACAGGTGTTGCATATCAAGAAGCTGATTAAACAGCATGATCATTACACAGGTGGACATTGTGCTGGGAACAATTAAAGGCCACTCTAAAATATGCCTTTTTGTCACACAACACAATGGCACAGGTGTCTGAGGTTTTGAGGGAGTGTGTAATAAAAAATAAGTATTTAACCAGGCAAGTCAGTTAAGAACAAATTATTATTTACAATGATGGTTCAGGAACAGTGGGTTAACTGCCTTGTTCAGGCGCAGAACAACAGATTTTTACCTTGTCAGCTCAGGGATTTGATCTTGCAACCTTTCGGTTACTGGCCCAACACGCTAACCACTAGGCTAACTGCCGCCTCAGGTAGTAGCCTAGTGGTAGCCTAATTGGTCTGCTGACTGCAGGAATGTCCACCAGAGTTATTGCCAGATTATTTAATGTTAATTTCTCTACCATAAGCCGCCTCCAAAGTTGTTTTAGAGAATTTGGCAGTAAGTCTGACCGGCCCCATAACCGCAGACCATGTGTAACCACGCCAGCACAGGACCTCCTCATCCGGCTTCTTCACCTGCGGGATTGTCTGACACACCAACCTGGATAGCTAATGAAACTGTGGGTTTGCACAACCTAAACATTTCTGCACAAACTGTCAGAAACAGTCTCAGGGAAGTTCATCTGCGTGCCCATCGTCCTCACCAGGGTCTCGACCTGACTGCAATTCGGCGCCGTAACTGATATCAGTGGGCAAATGCCCACCTTCGATGGCAACTGGCACGCTGGTGAAGTGAGCTCTTCACGGATTAAACCCGGTTTCAACTGTACCAGGCAGATGGCATACTGGGTTATGGTATGTTGTCGTGTGGGGGAGTGGTTTGCTGATGTCAACGTTGTGAACAGAGTGCCCCATGGTGGCGGTGGGGTTATGGTATGGGCTGGAATAAGCTACGGACAACGAACACAATTGCATTTTACCTATGGCAATGTGAATGCACAGAGACATCCTGAGGCCCATTGTCGTGCCATTCATCTGCCACAATCACCTCATGTTTCAGCATGATAATGCACAACCCCATGTCGCAAGGATCTGTATACAATTCCTGGAAGCTGAATGTTCCAGTTCTTCCATGGCCTGCATACTCACCAGACATGCATACTCGCCAGACATGCATACTCACCAGACATGCATACTCGCCAGACATGCATACTCACCAGACATGCATACTCACCAGACATGCATACTCGCCAGACATGCATACTCACCAGACATGCATACTCGCCAGACATGCATACTCGCCAGACATGCATACTCGCCAGACATTCATACTCACCAGACATGCATACTCACCAGACATGCATACTCACCAGACATGCATACTCGCCAGACATGCATACTCACCAGACATGCATACTCGCCAGACATGCATACTCACCAGACATGCATACTCACCAGACATGCATACTCGCCAGACATGCATACTCGCCAGACATTCATACTCACCAGACATGCATACTCACCAGACATGCATACTCGCCAGACATGCATACTCACCAGACATGCATACTCACCAGACATGCATACTCGCCAGACATGCATACTCGCCAGACATTCATACTCACCAGACATGCATACTCGCCAGACATGCATACTCGCCAGACATTCATACTCACTAGACATGCATACTCGCCAGACATGCATACTCACCAGACATGCATACTCGCCAGACATGCATACTCGCCAGACATGCATACTCACCAGACATGCATACTCGCCAGACATGCATACTCACCAGACATGCATACTCGCCAGACACATATCTGCCTTTCCAGTCATGTGAAATCCATAGATTAGGGCGTAATGAATTCATTTCAATTGACTGATTTCCTGAAATGAACTGTAACTCAGTGAAACCTTTGAAATTGTTGCATGTTGTGTTTTATATTTTGGTTCACTGTAATTTTCTGCAATTGTACATATTTTGCCATGTGTCAGAGAGATGTTTTGTTGTTGCAGCTTTAAAGCTCATATCCTGCAATTATACACATTTCCCATGAGGCAGAGGTAAAACTTTTTAAAAGCTTAAATTACAGTGCCTCCACCACCCTATTTTGAGAACGTCTGTTCGAAGAGAGCACACACTAGGACAATGTGTGTGTGTGTGTGTGTATATGTTTCAAATCAAATCAAAGTGAACTGGTCGCGTACCCATTGTAGCAGATGTTATTGCAGAACACAAAAAAATGCTTGTGTTACCAGCTCCTAACGATGCAGTACAAATGTGTGTGTGTGTGTGTGTGTGTGTGTGTGTGTGTGTGTGTGTGTGTGTGTGTGTGTGTGTGTGTGTGTGTGTGTGTGTGTGTGTGCGCAAGGCCACACAACTCCAGACCTGATGGCAGTCTTCTCCATGGCGTCTGGCCCGTCCACGACTGGCAGGTCGTCAGCCAGAATCTCCTCTGGACTGCGGGGATCGATGAGAATCCCTCTCTTATCCTTATCCTTGATCCCGATCCCTGCAGTGATGGCATTCCACAAGGCATTCTGGGACTTGGAGCCTGGACAGGAAGGTCAAGGGACAGAGTTCAGGGTTCATATAATGGGTAGGGCATGGAGTTTTACCCTGACCACATTTTGACATAACCAGGAAAAACTCTGGGCATTACAAATGGAGAAGAATACTTGGATCTGAGAAATGTAATGCAATGAGTAAAGACCATAATGTTACAGATGGTGAGACGCAGCTCAGTGTGTTTTATTTTGCTAGACTATAGATGTAACACATCAGTCAGTCAGGGAGGCGGTGAGGGTTCGTAACAACTCCATGACGAAACACTGCTTGCGGCTGTGGGTGTCTGTCGCCCTCTGTTGATAGGTCTCTAGAATGCACTCAGATTCCACTTGGAACAGGAGGAGTGCATAACACTCTGTCACGTGTCTGTGGTGTATCAACACATGGTGTGATGCTGCCATCTAGCCTATGTATGGTATTATCACAAGACAAAGGTGTCAAAGTTGTTGATGAGCGTTGTGGTGTGATGCTGCCATCTTAGCCTATGTATGGATTTATCAAAAGGCAAAGGTGTCAAAGTTGTTGATGAGCATTGCAACAAACAGCTATTCAATTAAACAGCCATTGACTATGAAGAAAATTATATTTGTCATATGCCAGATGTGTTTAAAATGTTTTGAAGTAGCTGGTTCCACCCAATGGGCATGCGTTCTCATAGTGTTTGTGTGTGTGTGTGAGTGTGAGTGTATGTGTGTGTGAGTGTGTGAGTGTGTGTGTGTGTGTGTGTGTGTGTGTGTGTGTGTGTGTGTGTGTGTGTGTGTGTGTGTGTGTGTGTGTGTATGTGTGTGTGTGTGTGTGTGTGTGTGTGTGTGTGTGTGTGTGTGTGTGTGTGTGTGTGTGTGTGTGTGTGTGTGTGTGTATGTGTGTATGTGTGTGTTTGTGTGTGTTTGTGTGTGTGTGTTTGTTGGACTGTGGTGACTCACGTGCAAAGCGATTCAGTGGTGGAGGGGTAGTCTCCCCAGCCTTGTTGGCAACTGTGAAAACAGAGACCGAGATAATGAATTAACAAATGAGGAAAGAAGAGGGGGAGGAGAGGATCTGAGCAGGGGAGAGGTTGAAGAAGGCGGTTTTAATGAGTGTAGAAATTAACGCATTAAATTCATCTTATTTTATTTGTTTACAAACATGCTTTCTCATGGGCATGACTGGCTGACCAATTTCCTGTTAAAGTTCAGGACAAGCGAAAATAATGTGTGAATTAATGAATAAATTATGAATACATATGAAATAATGAATTAACTAATCCATCAACGAGTTAGAAGATAAAAGATACCCCAAATTTTCCATACACACAAAAAGCTTATTTCTCTAAAATGTTGAGCATAAATGTGTTTACATCCCTGTTAGTGAGCATTTCTCCTTTACCAGGATAATCCATCCACCTGACAGGTGTGGCATATCAAGAAGCTGATTAAACAGCGTGATCATTACACAGGTGCACCTTGTGCTGGGGACAATAAAATGCCACTCTAAAATGTGCACTTTGTCACACAACACAATGCCACAAACATTTTGTAGGAGCATGCAATTGGAATGCTGACTGCAGGAATGTGCACCAGAGCAGTTGCCAGATAATTTAATGTTAATTTCTCTACAATAAGCCAATGTCGTTTTAGAGAATTTGGCAGTACGTCCAATCAGTCTCACAACCCCAGACCGCATGTATGGCATTGTGTGGGCGAGCGGTTTGCTGATGTCAACACTGTGAACAGAGTGCCATGGTTGATGTGCGGGTTATGATATTGGGCTGCCATAAGCTATGGACAACGAACACAATTGCATTTAATGGATGGAAATGTGAATGCACAGCGATACCGTGACAAGATCCTGAGGTCCATTGTAGTACCATTCATCCGCCGCCATCATCTCATGTTTCAGCGTGATAATGCACAGCCCCATGTCGCAAGGATCTGTGCACAATTCCTGGAAGTTGAAAATGTCCCAGTTCTTCCATGGCCTGCATACTCACCAGACATGTCACCCATTGAGCATGTTTGGGATGCTCTGGATCGACATGTACGACAGCGTGTTCCAGTTCCCGCCAACATCCAGCAACTTTGCACAGACATTCAAATGGAGTGGGACAACATTCCACAGGCCACAATCAACAACTAGATCAACTCTATGCAAGGGAGATGTGTTACGCTGCATGATACAAATGGTGGTCACACCAGATACTGACTGGTTTTCTGATCAAAGCCCCTACCTTTTCTTAAAGGTATCTTGTGACCAACAGATGCATATCTGTATTCCCAGTCATGTGAAATCCATAAATTAGGGCCTAATGAATTTATTTAAATTGACTGATTTCCTGTAACTCAGTAAAATCTTTTGAAATTGTTGCATGTTGCTTTTATATTTTTGTTCAGTATAGATTACATTTTTTCCATTTACCTTCAGTACTCAACTATTCTACTACTAGCTTTGTGATTCCACAGAGTAGTCACCATACTTTAGCACAATGAGTAGCAATTATATTCTGCAAGGTCAAATCAACATGTGCCATGCCACATACCAAAGGCTCATTGATGCACTGGAGACCTACACACACACACACACTGCAGTTCTACCCCAGTTGCCAGGAGACATGTAGCTAGCTAGCTCGCTTGACTATACACCTACAGCAGTTTAGTTCTTTAGTGAGCTAGCTCCTTTTCCAACCGACACACATCTGTCCCTTTCTGGTAGTGAGAAACAAACACAGAATGTCAACCAACATGACAGAGATGGTAAGCAGATTCTCCTGCTGAGGTCACAGACCTTCTGGTCATAAGTGGTGTTTACACAGTGTGGGAAATACTGTAAACTGAATTTGTATTACATTAGTACATTACTTTAATGCACAACTATGTATTTGATGCTCTTGAAAGGTCTTCATTTGAAAGTCTAAATAGATGTTATTCCGTTGAGACTAATGGACTACCTGATGAATTATAAAGACTATGCCATAAGGAATTTAGATTCACAACGTGTTGGCAACAGTATAAGCAAAAGCAATGAATATTTTTGTTTATATAAAACAATGTTTTATGTAATGATATATTTGGCTGACCAATATTGATATCATCAAGTACAATTAGTTACAAGGATTCACTGTTCAGTTAGGAATTTGTAGGACAGCATTCCCTGCCGTTATTGTAAAGAAGAATGTGTACTTAATTGACCTGCCTGGTCAAATAAAGGTACAATTAAATAAAACGACTGTCCTTCAAGAGCTTTTCAATTTTACACAAATCATATTGTCCTCATTCAGATAGTGCAGCCTATGTATTGGCAATGAAACAGGCAGTAAGAGATGAGGAGGACGGGAATAAGACCGCTGATATAGAGAATCATTGCAGTGCTGGACTGTACTGTGGTTAGGTCATTACATGGGATTACACCTATAATGGGCTACTCTGGGTTACCATGGCATTTTGCTCTACCTACCCCACTGATGACCACCACCTCAAAGACATCTACAGGTCAGAAAGAAGGGAGAGAGAGAGAGAGAGAGAGAGAGAGAGAGAGAGAGAGAGAGAGAGACATGAAGAACAGAAAGGGAAGTAAGAGAGAGTGCAGGTGAAAATGGAAAATGACAGAGAAAGGAGATAGAACAAAGAGAGAGAACAAGGAAAGAGGTGCAATAAAAATAAAATAATCGGCGACAGACATCGAGAGTGACAGATTGGTAGAGGGGTGGATCGAAGGGGTCGAGTGAACAAACCAGTGAGCGGGTCTCGGGAGGAGCTGGGTAAGAGGAGATCCACAGGGGCCAGCAGGTAATTAGGAGAAATCAGAGGGTCTCCAGGAGAGGCTCCCCTTAGTAGGGAGGGTGAGAGAGGATGACTAGACAGTGAGAAGGAGGGAGGGGAAGAGAGAGGAAGAATAGAAGTGGAGGGAGAGAAAGAGGAGGGAGGAGTGATCGATTGAGCAATAGAGAGAGAGATAATCTGCTGGAAGGAGTAAGGAAGGAGTGAGGGAGGAGAGAGGTAGTAGAGGGAGAGATAAAGAGAGAGAGCGAGGTAGAGAGACAGTGTGTGTTTGTTCACGTAATTTGTGTCGTCTCAGTCGCCACGACGATAGAAGTGTAGTCCCCGGCAGAGCAGAGCAGGGGGAGTCATTACCACTAATGAAGTGGCCTCCTCCATCACTGTCGCCCAGACAATACATTGACTACTTACACGTCAGACCCTCTCCTCCCTCAGCCCTTATTATTTCCATCTTACCTCCCTCTCTCTCCCTCTTCCTTTCCCTCTTCACTCGCTCTCCTTCCTTCTTTCACTCTTACCTCTCTCTCTCCCTCCTACCCCTCTCTCCCCCTCCTACATATCTTTCTCCCTCCTACCTGTCTCTCTTTTACCTCTCTCTCTATCCCTCCTCCATCTCTCCCTCTTACTCATCTCTCTCCCTCTTACCTCTCTCTCTCCCTCTTACCTCTCTCTGCATGTCTGCAAATCGGTGCCCCAGGTAACCAAAGGTGATATCCCATAACCCCCCCCTGCTCCATGCCCCGACAAACCAGAGTCACAGAGATTACCAAACAGGTGTGTGTGTTAATGAGGTCTCCACAGACTACCCTTCCACTGATAGAGGAGGGGACAGGCTAATTTACCACAAACACACACACAAACCCACACAAACATGCACTTGTGCACACACACACACTTTCCCTCCTCTACCCTTCCATTCTCTCACATCATGCGTCTTGTGTGCTTTTTAAATTCTATGGTCTATTATCATCTATATTATTGTTGATGTCACTTCATTGTTGGAAAGAGCTTTCAAGATAAGAATTTCAATGTACTGTTTTACACCTGTTGTATCCTGTGTGTGTGGCAAATAAACTATGAAAGTTGAAACACATGCGCACACACGTGCACACACACACATGTACACGTACAAATACACACAAGCACACACACACACACACACAGCAATGTCATATCCTCCCCCGTCCCTCGTCCCCCGTTCCCATAGTAACAGTAATCAGTCATCATCACACACGGCAAGCGTGGGCAGGTAATGTGTGTGTGTGTGTGTGTGTGTGTGTGTGTGTGTGTGTGTGTGTGTGTGTGTGTGTGTGTGTGTGTGTGTGTGTGTGTGTGTGTGTGTGTGTGTGTGTGCGACGTGGGCAGGTAATGTAAGTGTGAGGTAGGGAGAGGGAGACCCTTATCAGCAAGTCAAAGCGTGAGGGTGTTTATGTACCTTTCATTTACAGACCACATAGAAGCAGCTGGAACTCTGAACTCGATCACATGTCTGTTTACTTACATGGGTCTTCATCATCAACTATATAGTCTACACAATGGGGAACTATTAAGCTACAACTATTTACTGTTCATTAACAGCAGATCGCAGCCAGGTGTAGACGGTTAGGTTAGCTGGTTGCATAGTGCTGTAGCTACCGCCATCACAGATATGTATGGGCTTTAGCCAACTCCTTTCACATTGGTTGTCATACTTCACATGCATGTTTGGCGTGATGATTATGTGTCTTCCTTTCCCATTATTCCTTTCCCATCCTCCCATGAATTGGAGAGTCATATATTTCAGAAGGACCCCTGTCATATCTACTGTAAATAGTACCCTACCTCTTTTCGTCCCTTCCACTTTCCCTCCTCTATCCTTTAATTGTCTCTCATCTCTGACCACTGAAGGAACAACTGAACAGAGGAGAGGAGAGGAATGATGGAACATGGAGAGTAGAGGAATGACAGAACATGGAGAAGAGAGGAATGACAGAACATGGAGAGTAGAGGAATGACAGAACATGGAGAGGAGAGGAATGACAGAACATGGAGAGGAGAGGAATGACAGAACATGGAGAGGAGAGGAGTGACAGAACATGGAGAGGAGAGGAATGACAGAACATGGAGAGGAGAGGAATGACAGAACATGGAGAGGAGAGGAATGACAGAACATGGAGAGGAGAGGAATGACAGAACATGGAGAGGAGAGGAATGACAGAACATGGAGAGGAGAGGAATGACAGAACATGGAGAGGAGAGGAATGACAGAACATGGAGAGGAGAGGAGGGAGGTTACATAAGATGTACCACTTGACCTTTGAAAGCCTGCAATTACTGCCCTGTTTCTCTGCAAACACACAGTCACACATACACCCCCCCCCCCCCACATGCACAATGCTCATGTCACTCCTCTCCTCCACCGCTCAAACTGTAGATTTGAATCCTTACTTTAAATGCAAATAATTCTGCCGTCTTCAACAGCTAACTACTTCCCTATCCTCTGGCTTGACACAGTAAAATAAAACACTTTCTTCTCTCAGCAGTCTTAGTTCTCGACATTTGAAACAGCCATGGGCAATTCCATGAAAAGAGAATGACGCTCACAACTCACATTTCCCTTTAAAATGTATGTCAAACAAAATAAAATGATTGCAAAGTTAAACAAACCATTAAAACAATATGCAAAATGACTACTTCTATCAACTTCCACTCAAAATCGTACAAAAACAAGTTTATTGTATATGATGGTTTGTGCAGTCACTGTGTTACCAACATTTGCATCTGCACTCAAGTAAATGTGTTTGTGTAACATTTTCTGTGGAAATTGTTATAATTAGTCATTGTGTCTAGAGATGTATGGTTTGTATAACTCCACAATCATTTATGTTTGGCATACATTTTAAAGTGAAGCGTCTCAGCATCACTCTGTTAACGTGGAATTGCCCCATAAAAGAGAACAAGCTCTGGGGATGAAATAAATGGGATCTCGGAAAGTAATTGTACAGATGTGAGACATTTTGTCTGAAAAAAGAGACGTGTTACAGCCTCCTTCTGTTATCTGCTTTGTTCAGACGACACTGCAATATTCCTCCGCTCAACAGAGAACTAGCTGACTGGATGAGACAAATGTTCACCTCACTGATTTCTGTTCATTATCACCCCCTCTCCATTCATCACACACACACACACACACACACAAACACACAGACACACAGACACAGACACACACACACACACACACACACACATGGACACACACACACACACACACACACACACACACACACACACACACACACACACACACACACACACACATGGACACACACACATGGACACACACACACACACACACACACACACACACACACACAGGGACTTGACAAACAAAGAGAGGAAAATGAAGATGCCACCAAGATGCATAAAATATTGACAGGCTATTTCACTTTTTTAGATTTTCCTCAATCTATTGAAAAATAATGACACTTCAGAAGAATAGAGATATATTTCTCTCTGTGCCTCCCTCTGTTTTTGTCTTGATAGACTGTGTACAGACAGTGAACGACTGTACAGACAGTGAACGACTGTACAGACAATGACTAGACTTGCTAATGATGCAGGGGAAACATACGAAACTGATTAATCTGAATGTTCACACTGTAGGTCAGTTACATTGTGATATCACACAAGAAAATCACACTGTTAAAGTGCAATTTAACTTTCAAACAAAGAATATATACAATCATTATATAGAAAACTCAAGAGATACATATATTAAGTGACTGAAGCTTATGCTCAACTATGGCAAAGACAGCCTCAGCCAGTGGTAAAGAACACCATATGTTCAGTTCAGTTTGCAAAGACACACAGCTGCACTCAACTATCCCCTACACACACACTCTCTCTCTCTCTCTCACTCACCGATGGTGAAGCTGAACCCATCGATGCTGAAAGTGGCGCTCCGGCACTTTTTAAATCCCTGCTTCTTGGAGCTCTTGGAGCTAGGCTCCGTCATCTTTCCTCAACTCCTCACTCTGTCACTGCACTTGTCTTGTATCAAAACTCTTCTCTCTGCTGCCTGTTGTTCTCCCTCTCCTGTGTTTTCTCTCTCTCTCCGTGGAGGCTCTGTGAGGTGAAGGGGTCCCCCCTCAGCCTGTCCCCCAGGAGAAGTGCACTGCGCGGGGGTATCACCAGAGACTCTCTCCCCTGGGTAGTGACGGTGGTGAAGCCAGGTAGGTGTTGTAAGAGAGAGTTAGCGGATAAAGGCTAAAGCTCTAGCGCTAACTGAAATGTGGCGACACCAGGGACGGAGCATTAGCGCCGTCCAGTCTCACTGTGCATCCTTACTTCAGGCCCGCTAAGAGCTCTTCAGGAGCCTATAGCTCTAACTCTCTCTCTCTCTCTCTGTTTCTCTGTTTCCCTTTCTTACTCCAGCTCTCCCTCTCTCTGTCCAGCTATCTCTGGCACAACCACTCACCACAGCCACAGTAGAACCCATGTGGGAGAATACAGAAGATATAAACCTCTCTCTCTCCCACCTCCCTCCCTCCCTCCCCTGTAGTAATCTCTATGACCCTCCACACTGTTCTGCTCCTACAGCAGTTGATTAGTCCCTCTCTCTGTCACATCTCCCCCTTCTCTCTCTCTTTCTCCCTCCCTTTCTCTTTCTCAACCTCCTTGCATGAAGTTGCTATCAGAATCACGTTTCTCTTCTCCCTGTTGTAGGTGTGCTAATATGGATGTTTCTCTTGCTGCGTACATGCCTGCATTCATGTGTGTGTGTGTGTATTTGTGCATGGGTGTGTGCATGAGTGTCTGTGTGTATGTTTATTTGTGTTTGGTTGCATTAGTCCCTTGTTGCTGATCCACCAAAATATTTACTTTGCCTCATCGCTAAGAACGCTGTAATGGCTGACCTGGGAGACTTGAATACACACAAACACACACACACACACACCCACATACTGCTCTGTTGCTGTGCAGGGACACATCCACGATTACTCTTTAATGCAATTTCACTAGTCAACTAGGTCTGCAGGTGCATAGATCCTCTTACATTGGAAGTTACTTTACTGATAGTAGTGGACGAGGTTCTGTCAACTGGACTACATCCCATTAATATATCAACTGCTAGGTCGTATCCTGATGAAGTGCAATGATTGACTAGGCTCTTGGGGAAGATATCCTGCACACTGGGGCCGTGCTATCATTGTATAGTATGCTGATTACATTGAAGAAGTCCTTAAGACTGTGTGAAAGGTTTTTTACATGAAAGTGCCTCAGAAAACCGCAGACTGTAGAACAATGACATGTTTCAGTACAGACTTTGCATCATTTCCCCCGACATCCATAATGTAAACACAGTCTGCACCACTACTCACTACTGTTCGTCTAGTGCCACTTCTGATTTCCTGTTTCACCAATTATTTCTGAAAAAGGTGTGTGTTTGTGTTTTTATTTTTTTAAATTTTAAATAGTTATCGGGCACCATTGTTCACAGGCATGAATACAGACTACAGCCTCACAAAAGACGCTGTTCTTCTCAGCAGTTGGAGTCGTAGCGCAGACATTCGCCTCAAGGTCTCTCTTCCAACACAGAACAAGAGGAACGATTACACAATATGTCCCTTAGTAACAACAGAACCCTTCAGTTCACTTACATTGACGTGGTCATCTCAACAGATCGTACTGTGCTATAGCGGGAGGTAGGAGATCTCAGAGGAGAGTGTTGTTCTCAGGCTATAGGGTGCTTTTCACAGTCTGTTGAATAACTACCGGGGAGTACTAATAATGTGATCCAGTTGAATTGAATGTGTCGACGTAGAAAATATCCCACACGGACACGTCCAGACTGTGCAGTTTCCTCAGAACCAAGTATTTCATGTGACCATCCCCACGGAGTGAGTGAAGGTGTGAAGTACAGGAGCGTCAACAGTGCGTCACCCTTCTACATCCAGTCTCTTAAACACCTGTCTTGTGGCACCTGTGAAACCAGTCAGGCCAGAGGGTTTCATTGTATATGTGATAATGGCGCATGCAGTTTCATCTACAATAGAGACTCTATGGCCAGAACAGATTTGATTTGTAATAGAACACACACAAATGCAACATGCGACAATTTCAAAGATTTTACTGAGTTACAGTTCACATAAGGAAATCAGTCAATTGAAATAAATTCATTAGGCCCTAATCAATGGATTCCTGGGAAAAGGTAGGGGTTTGGATCAGAAAATCAGTCAGTATCTGGTGTGACCACCATTTGCCTCATGCAGTACGACACATCTTCTTCGCATAGATTGAATCAGGCTGTTGATTATGGCCTGTGGAATGTAGTCCCACTCCTCTTCAATGGCTGCGTGAAGTTGCTGGATATTGTCGGAAACTGAAACATGCTGTTGTACACGTCAATCCAGAGCATCTCAAACATGCTCAATGGGTGACATGTCTGGTGAGTATGCAGGCCATGGAAGAACTGGGACATTTTCAACTTCCAGGAATTGTGTACAGATCCTTGTGACATGGGGCTGTGCATTATCATGCTGAAACATGAGGTGATGGAGGCGGATGAATGGCACGACAATGGGCCTCAGGAACTCGTCACGGTATCTCTGTGCATTCACATTGCCATTGATAAAATGGCAATGGCAATTTGATGTCCATAGTTGATGCCTGGCGATACCATAATCTCACTGCCACCATGGGGCAGTCTGTTCACAACGTTGACATCAGCAAACCGCTCGCCCACACGTACACGTAGGCTGCTGTTGTGAGGCTGGTTGGACATACTGCCAAATTCTCTAAAACGATGTTGGAGGTGGATTATGGTAGAGAAATTAACAGTAAATTGTCTGGCAACAGCTCTGGTGGACATACCTGAAGTCAGCATGCCAATTGCATGCTCCCTCAAAACTTGAGACATCTGTGGCATTATGTAGTGACAAAACTGCACATTTTAGAGTGGCCTTTTATTGTCCCCAGCACAAGGTGCACCTGTGCAATGATCATACTGTTTAATCAGAATCTTGATATGCCACACCTGTCAGGTGGATGGATTATCTTGTCAATTTAGAAATGCTCACTTAGAGGGATGTAAAAACATTTGTGCACAACATTTGAAGGAAATAAGCTTTTTGTGCGTGTGGAAAGTTTCTGGGATCCTTTATTTCAGCTCATGAAACATGGGACCAGCACTTTACCTATTTTTAACTGAAGGACAAACATATAAAATGGGTCATCACATTTAAATGCAGTTCATGAATGTTGCATTAAATCACACAAACCACAGATGTCTGGAACAAGGACCATTAACTAATGTTTGGCACAGCTGACCCAGCACACCCCCTGCTTAAACAGAAAACAAGCTTTGGGCCTCCTCCTCTTCATGCTTACAGCATATGAATCTGACACAGTCAAATATAACAAGGGATAGTTCTGATATCCTACATATCCTAAACATACATAATTAACAAAACACACTATGACATATGGGCAGGAACTATGAGCTTTTGCCAGTAGCAAATGCTAATATTGTCACGCCCTGACCTTAGAGAGCCTTTTTATGTCTCTATTTGGTTTGGTTTGAGCCAACTCCCTGTTCTTACCGCGGGGAGCGAGTGACCGGGCAGGCACCGTGTTATGCGGTAAAGCGCACGGTGAGCATGCACAGCCCCGTGCGCTCGGAGCCAGCTCTCCGCAAGTGCCACGCTAGAGTGGGCATCCAGCCAGGGCAGATTGTGCCATCTCAGCGCCATTGGTCTCCGGTGCGCCGTTTCGGCCCAGGGTATCCTGCGCCGGCTCTGCGCACTGTGTCTCTGGTGCGCTGTGACTGCTCAGTGCAACCTATGACTGCGCTTCGCCCGTGCCGGGCTAAAGTGAGCATTCAGCCAAGAGGAGTGGTGCCAGGGATCAGCACCAGATCTCCAGTGCTCCCCCACAGCCCGGTTCATCCTGTGCCTGCTCCCAGAACCAGGTCTCCTTTATGTCTCCCCAGCCTGGTGGGCCCTGTGGCAGCCCCACGCACCAGGCTACCTATACGTCTCCTCCCACCAGTGATGATCCATGGCACGAAGCCTCCAGTGATGATCCATGGCACAAAGCCTCCAGTGATGATCCATGGCATGAAGCCTCCAGTTATGATCAATGGCACAAAGCCTCCAGTATAATGTACGCTCACCACACTGCGCCTTGGTCCACTTCTTCTGACGGGCGTGACAAATATTACTACTCTGAAGCCAATCAGCAGAGTTCACAAACATAGCTGTTAGTCAACTGATCATCAAACCTGGGTTCAACTATTATTTCAAATACTTCAATTACTTTCACATATATATTCAGATATTTGTTATTTGAAAAGACAAGTAGTTGATTATTGGCACGTATTTTATATACCCATTACACAATGTATTTTCAAATTAAATTAAATTCTCCCATGTATATGAACCCAGGTCCTAGGAGTCTTTGAAAAAACTTTATTTGGAAATATGTATTTGAGAAACAAATCTAATAGTAGGCTACTTATTGAAGATATTTGAAAATACTTTCAAATACTTCCAATAGAAGTAGTTGATTATGGCCACATTATTTGAAAGTACTCAAATACACAAAGTAAATATTAAAATAGCAAAATACATGTATTGAAACCCAGGTCTGGTAGTCATGCATAATCATCTTAGATTTTGTTTTTGTTGTTTGTGCCACTTGGAAAAGAAGGTGTAATGCATTGTGAAACATGTGAGAGTTGTTTATCAGAATAATGCCGTGTGTTAAGAGGAAAATATCACAGTATTAGAATTCTACAAATTATGCATAATTCATACCATTAAACTTCTCTTAATCATACCATTCACCAACCACTCCATCATCATCAATAGGTACTTACTGTTCTCAGAAACCCTTCCACAAACTGAAACAAATACTACAAAACAATCATCTAAAGCAGGGATGGGCAACTTTGATGGGGGTGGGGGCCACAAAACCCCCCAGAACTTATCATGATGGGCCACAAAGACCCTTTTTTTGTGCAGTTTTACAACCAACTTCCTGCCATTCTACACATTTTGCCATCGGGTGGAGGCAAATGTTTTCACTTTTAATATGATAACTGATAATCAATGGGCCCCACCTTGGTCAGTAATTAGAACATTCTTACTACAAGTTTAGATAGCTGGCCACTAGACTAACTTATCAATTGAAAAAAAAAGTGTTGACATGGGCTAATTGAGTGGCTGCTGATACACAACTACATTTCAAAATTGCACGTTGTGTATTCTTATTATTTTAACTCTCAACAGTAAGTTGAGATCCCGACTAGGTTCTTAAAACCTTGAAATTGGTCCGCGGGCCTACAAAAGGGGGCCGCAGGCCAGTTGTCCATCCCTGATCTAAAGAGCCCAGGTAAATACCACACCAACTGTCATCCATCCACCCATCCCCCGCTCCACAGCAGGGGAAGGAAAAAAAGGAACTCAAGGACAAGTTCCAGGCAGCTAGCTTGACCATTCAGCAGCTCTAACTTTTTCTCAGAATGAGTAGGAGTAGGAACACAAAGGCAACTCTTTGCCTTTTCTCACCATTCAATCCGGTGCCTCTCGCTTGCCGCTTATTGAATAGGGCCAGGGTCCTTCAACACTGTACTGTATTGCCTCCTGGGTGCTCTCACTCTCTCTCGCTAACTCTCTCAGCTCAGGTTACCATAGGAACCATGTGTTCAGCTAGCTAGTACACCACACAGGTAAGCACGACAATCTTTAAAAGCGAAATTAGGATGGAGGCTTGGCTGAATCAATATTTAATACATTAGACCATTGATAACAGTGAACAGCACTGGTTAATGTACACAGGGTATTGTACATACAAACAGTGTAGGGTTTGTGTGGGACCAAAAAATGGAAGTGACACCAACGACCAAGTGGCTTAAGTCCTATTTACAAAAGCACTCTGTAGACTCAGTTTTACTCTCTTCTACGTGGAGGGGGAGAGACACATTATCAGGAGTGCTTAGTGTCCTTTTACCGTGTCTTTAAGTACATGCTGTGTAGAGAGAGAGAGAGAGAGAGAGAGAGAGAGAGAGAGACAGACAGAGAGAGAGAGAGAGAGAGAGAGAGAGAGAGAGAGAGAGAGAGAGAGAGAGAGAAGGTGAAGGCTCGATCTTGTCAGAGCTATAATGTAAACCGAAAGACAAGTGATTTGCTGTGTAAGGCTATGTGACACCAGCTCTCAGCCATATGTCACTTACAATAGTTAGAAAATTGCTCTTCCGACAGTGCTATAGCAATTAAATCAGTTCTTAACGCTTAAAGTGATGCTCCAGGACTATACATTTAATTTCAGCCAGTAGTTTTGAAAGTGGTGCTCACGAGGAAAAACGCGTCCCTGTTTTGTGTGTACAACTTCATCCAATTGTGTACAATGCCATCCGTTTAATTTGATATGTTACACCCTGCATCATTTTATTTTTTATTTATTTTTTGCAATTCGTATGACACTGTATGTTAAGGATCCAATCCGTACAATATGTTATGAATTTGTTGTGCTTAAGAACCCGGACTGCATCTTTAAGATTCAAAAGGAGACCTGCATGTAAAATGAGTGTATTTACAAGCTTTTCTTGTAATTGCAATTAGGCCTTACCATCGAGAGAAAGAGAGAGAGAGAGAGAGAGGGAGAAAGAGAGGGAGAGGAAGAGAGAGAGAGAGAGGGATAGAAAGAGAGAGAGAGAGCAAAGTGGTGCAGTGGTATGGCTACCCCTTCAATAACAAAAGGGCCAAGACGTGTCATGGATGACTTGCTCGGATGACTTGAGTTTAATTGGTAGTTTATGATATGACCTTCCTCTTCTGAGCACAAAAGCCCCCGGCATCTTTCACTTCTTAACACACAACCCTGTGTCTTAACCCTCTCACTGTCTCTTGCGCTCTTTGGCTTTCTCTCTCTCTCTTTGCTGTATATACGGTGCATTCGGGAAGTATTCAGACCCCTTGACGTTTTCCACATTTTGTTATGTTACAGCCTTGTTCTAAAATGGACTAAATATTTTTTTCCCCTCATCAATCTACACACAATACCCCATAATAGCAAAGCAAAAACAGGTTTATAGAAATGTTTGCTAATTTATTCCAAAAATCAAACAGAAATATGACATTTACATAAGTATTCAAACCCTTTACTCAGGACTTTGTTGAAGCACCTTCGGCAGCGATTACAGCATCGAGTCTTCTTGGGTATGACGCAACAAGCTTGGCACACCTGAATTTGGAGAGTTTCTCCCATTCTTCTCTGCAGATCCTCTCAAGTGCTGTCGAGTTGGATGGGGAGCGTTGCTGCACAGCTATTTTCAGGTTTCTACAGAGATGCTCGAACGGGGTCAAGTCAGGGCTCTGGCTGGGTCACTCAAAGACATTCAGAGACTTGTCCTGAAACCACTCCTGCATTGTCTTGGCTGTGTGCTTAGGATCGTTGTCCTGTTGGAAGGTGAACCTTCACCCCAGTCTGAGGTTGTGAGCGCTCTGGAGCATGTTTTCATCAAGGATCTCTCTGTACTTTGCTCCATTCATCTTTGCCTCGATCCTGACAAGGCTCCCAGTCCCTGCCGCTGAAAAACATCCCAACAGCTGGATGGTGCCAGGTTTCTTCCAGACGTGACCTTTGGCATTCAGGCTAAAGAGGGAAATCTTGGTTTCAAAACACCAAAGAAACGTGTTTATTTTGTGCCTTTTACTGAGGAGTGGCTTCCGTCTGCCAACTCTACCATAAAGGCCTGATTGGTGGAGTACTTCAGAGATGGTTGTCCTTCTGGAAGGTTCTCCCATCTCCACAGAAGAACTATAGAGCTCTGTCAGAGTGACCATCGGGTTCTTGGTCAACTCTCTGACCAAGGCCCTTCTCCCCCGATTGCTCAGTTTGGCCGGGCGGCCAGCTCTAGGAAGACTCTTGGTGGTTCCAGACTTCTTCCATTTAAGAATGATGGAGGCAACTGTGTTCTTGAGGACGATCAATGCTGCAGACATTTTTTGGTACACTTCCCTAGATCTGTGCCTCGACACAATCCTGTCTCGGAGCTCTACGGACAATTCCTTCGACCTCATGGCTTGGTTTTTGATCTGACATGCACTGTCAAATGTGGGACCTTATATAGACAGGTGTGTGCCTTTCCAAATCATGTACAAATCAATTATTTACAACATGTGGACTCCAATTAAGTTGTAGAAATATCTCAAGGACAATCAACGGAAACAGGATGCATCTGAGGTCCATTTAGAGTCTCATAGCAAAGGGTCTGAATACTTATGTAAATAAGGTATTCTGTTTTTTATGTGTAATGCATTTGAAAAAAATTCGGAACAAATGTTTTTGCTTTGTCATTATGGGGAATTGTGTGTAGGTTGCTGAGATGATTTTTATTTAATCCATTTTAGAATGGACGTAAAAAATGTGGAAAAATTCAAGGGGTCTGAATACTTTCGGAAGGCACTGTATATATTTAAATACAGTTGAAGTCGGAAGTTTACATACACGTATGTTGGATTCATTCAAACTTGTTTTTTTAACCACTCCACAAATTTATTGTTAACAAACTATAGTTTTGTGAAGTCAGTTAGGACATCTACTTTGTGCATGACACAAGTAATTTTTCCAACAATTGTTTACAGACAGATTATTTCACATAGAATTCACAGTATCACAATTCCAGTGGGTCAGAAGTTTAAATACACTAAGTTGACTGTGCCTTTAAACAGCTTGGAAAATTCCAGAAAATGGTGTCATTTCTTTAGAAGCTTCTGACAGGCTGATTGACATAATTTGAGTTAATTGGAGGTGTACCTGTGGATGTATTTCAAGGCCTACCTTCAAACTCAGTGCCTCTTTGCTTGACATCATGGGGAAATCTAAAGAAATAAGTCAAGACCTCAGAAAGAAATTGTAGACCTCCACAAGTCTGGTTCATCCTTGGGAGCAATTTCCAAATGCCTGATGGGACCACGCAGCCGTCATAACGCTCAGGAAGGAGACGCATTCTGTCTCCTAGAGATGAACGTACTTTGGTGCAAAAAGTGCAAATAAATCCCAGAGCAACAGCAAAGGACCTTGTGAAGATGCTGGAGGAAACAGGTACAAAAGAATCTATATCCACAGTAAAACGAGTCCTATATCGACACAACCTGAAAGGCCGCTCAGCAAGGAAGAAGCCACTGCTCCAAAACCGCCATAAAAAAGCCAGACTACGGTTTGCAACTGCACATAGGGACAAAGATCGGACTTTTTGCAGAAAGGTCCTCTGGTCTGATGAAACAAAAATATAATTGTTTGGCCATAAATGACCATTATTATGTTTGGGGGAAAAGGGGGAGGCTTGCAAGCCGAAGAACACCTTCTCAAACGTGAAGCACGAGTGTAGCAGCATCATGTTGTGGGGGTCCTTTGCTGCAGGAGGAAATGGTGCACTTCACAAAACAGATGGCATCATGAGGGAGAAAATGATGTGGATATGATGTGGATATGATGTCGATATATTGAAGCAACATCAAGTTAAAGCTTGGTCACAAATGGGTCTTCCAAATGGACAATGACCTCAAGCATAGTTCCAAAGTTGTGGCAAAATGGCTTAAGGACAACAAAGTCAAGGTATTGGAGTGGCCATCACAAAGCCCTGACCTCAATCCTATAGAAAATTTGTGGGCAGAACTGAAAAAGCGTGAGTGAGCAAGGAGGCCTACAAACCCGACTCAGTTACACCAGCTCTGTCAGGAGAAATGGGCCAGAATTCACTCAACTTATTATGGGAAGCTTGTGTAACTACTAAACGTATCAAAACGTATTTTATAGTTGAGATTCTTCAAAATAGCCACCCCTTGCCTTGATGACTGCTTTGCACACTATAGGCATTCTCTCAACCAGCCTCATTAAGGAATTATTTTCCAACAGTCTTGAGGGAGTTTCCACATATGCTGAGCACTTGTTGGATTTTTTTTCCTTCACTCTGCGGTCCAATTCATCTCAAACCATCCCAACTGGGTTGAGGTTGGGTGATTGTGTTGGCCAGGTCATCTGATGCAGCACTCCGTCACTCTCCTTCTTGATCAAATAGCCCTTACACAGACTGGAAGTGTGTTGGGTCATTGTCCTGTTGAAAAACAAATGATACAGTCCCGCTAAGCGCAAATCAGATGGGATGGCGTATTGCTGCAGAATGCTGTAGCAAAGGGGCTGAATAATTTTGCACGCCCAATTTTTCAGTTTTTGATTTGTTAAAAAAGTTTGAAATATCCAATAAATGTCGTTCCACTTCATGATTGTGTCCCACTTGTTGTTGATTCTTCACAAAAAAATACAGTTTTATATCTTTATGTTTGAAGCCTGAAATGTGGCAAAGGTCGCAAAGTTCAAGGGGGCCGAATACTTTCGCAGGGCACTGTATATATATGTATATCGCTCTCTTTATCTCTCTTCTTCTCCCTCTGATTTGGGCTTCGGTCACCAGAGAGCAGTACTACATGCATAGTCTCTTGTCAATGTCACTACCAGGGGCTTTTTCAAAAAATTGAATTGCATGATCTTTGCTTGAATATTCAAATACTTTCCGTCTGCATTGCAATACTGAATCATTTTTTCCATCTACGGTTAATTTTCATCTCCAGAGTAATACCTACCGCACAGTAATTTATGTTTAAATATTGAATTTCACAGTGGTTATGTAGCCAGGCGGAGTTTGACCGAGAACACACTAGAGTGTGGTGCAGTACACTCAGCATCACAATGCTTTCCCCTACCAGATGCCCAGAGCATTGGCCTGACCCTCACCTTTAACCTCTAACCAATGACCGATGTCCACTCCACAGTGTGGATGGAACAGACTTGACTAGGGGATATACTGTATATGTTGTTATTGTTCCTGAGTTAGCATACTAATGGCCTTGAGATAGCTCTGTTGACCGTAGCAATTAACTCAGTCCTTTCAGTCCGTCTCCTCTCATCCACCATTCATTGCCCCTGGGCTGGCTTAGTGGGCGAGAGTGAAGACATGCCAGCGTTCCACTTCTACTGCTAAAGGCTCTGACCTTGTGAAAGCAGGTTCAGGCACGCACACACACACACAAGGGCATGCAAGAGATTGCATAATGGTAGTGTGATTGTGTGAGCAGCCACCAACCACATGCCGTGCAGTCTTAGAATTATGCCAATCATGACAGCCTGAAATATGGTGAGGGTAAAGGTCTAAGGATATAAGGATATAAGGAATAGCCCATGACATCGTAGAGCGATTGACAAGTGGATCGCTCAACAAGAGAACTACACTGCTGTAACAGTAGGGGAGAGTGGGGTAAGTTGAGCCATTTGTACATTGTACATTCAGCATCACTCCGTCAAGGGAAATATTATATTATTTCTAACAAATGTATCTACATATATTTCAGGATGTTGTGTATCCCGGGAAATAATCAGAATTCACGTAAACATTACAGTTTTGAAAACGTAGCTTGTCCAAAATAAAGTGGTCTCTTGGCACAGGGTACCCAGGGTATGGGTACACAGGGTACCCAGGGTATGGTTACACAGGGTACCCAGGGTATGGGTACCCAGGGTATGGGTACACAGGGTACCTAGGGTATGGGTACACAGGGTACCCAGGGTATGGGTACACAGGGTACCCAGGGTATGGTTACACAGGGTACCCAGGGTATGGTTACACAGGGTACCCAGGGTATGGGTACACAGGGTACCCAGGGTATGGGTACACAGGGTACTCAGGGTATGGGTACACAGGGTACCCGGGGTATGGGTACACAGGGTACCCGGGGTATGGGTACACAGGGTATGGGTACACAGGGTACCCAGGGTATGGGTACACAGGGTGCCCAGGGTATGGGTACCCAGGGTATGGGTACACAGGGTACCCAGGGTATGGTTACACAGGGTACTCAGGGTATGGGTACACAGGGTGCCCAGGGTATGGGTACACAGGGTACCCAGGATATGGTTACACAGGGTACTCAGGGTATGGGTACACAGGGTACCCAGGATATGGTTACACAGGGTACTCAGGGTATGGGTACACAGGGTGCCCAGGGTATGGGTACCCAGGGTATGGGTACACAGGGTACCCGGGGTATGGGTACACAGGGTACCCAGGATATGGTTACACAGGGTACCCAGGATATGGTTACACAGGGTACTCAGGGTATGGGTACACAGGGTACCCAGGGTATGAGCTGAGCTGTGGGTATAAGTTGGGTATAAGTTGAGCTGTGGAACAGGATAAACAGGATAAATTAAGCAGCCTATACATTTATGTACTGCATTAAATATTACCACTATCCTTTTAAAACCATGTCTGTCTTTATTTCCCAAACACAATCACAGCTGCTGTTATGTTTTTATTTTATTGTAAGCATCGTTAAAACACAGGTTTAACCCCTAACAAAAACTTTTTTACTTTTTTAAACACTTTTAACATGCGTATGGGAAGAAAACACTTACATTTGCTCAACTTGCCATTGACTCAACCATTGACTCAACCATTGACTCAACCATTGGCTCAACTTACCCCAAGGCAAACATTTTCATTATTTAGCCCAAACAGCTACAAGGATGGTGAAGGGGGATACCTGGTCAGTTGTACGACTCAATGCATTCAACTAAAATGTGTCTTCCGCATTTAACCCAACCCCTCTGAATCAGAGAGGTGCGAGGGCTGCCTTAATCGACGTTGACAGCGCCCGGGGAACAGTGGGTTAACTGTCTTGCTCAGGGCAGGACAACAGATTTTGACATTGTCAGCTCAGGGATTCGATCCAGCAACCTTTCGGTTACAGGCCCAATGCTTTTAACCGCCTCTCATTTTGAAACTTATATGCTAGGTTTAGAACCTCATATCGAAGCTTATAGAGACCCCAACTAATGTATAGAACCATCTTTAAATTATCTACTTGGGTTTAGATACAAGCATCTTGAAACCTCTTAACACAATAAATTCATTTGACTTCATGAAAATCTTTTTTTTTTTTCAATGTGGTTTCTTCCTTCAAAGACTCCATGATATTATGTTATTACCCCCACTCCCCTACATGAGAGAAAAACGTTGTCCTGCAGTTCACCTTATACACCACTAGATGGCGGTCTTTCCTCTCAAAAGGAAGGCACTGAAGTAACTGCATGAGCTATGACCACAATAACAAAGTACCATCTCATGGATAAGACTACCACACATTGGCAGATACTTGAACAGATTACACTCTGATAGAACTGAGCTCAGATGTGAATATTTATATGTGTCTGCAAGTCCAGGGGGGTCTTTCAGATAAGGCTTGCCCTGTCACACACACCCTCTCCTCCTCTTGGCATACAATGCCATGGGGCACAGATGTTATCTAAAACAGGATCTCAATCGTGTGGAATGAGAGAATCAGCTTTTGCGTCAACAACTAACAGCATTCTAACCAAATTGTTGGAAGCTGAAGTTGCATTTTAAATCATAATGAATAAGCGATCCTAGATCAGCATTGCTACGCTGAAATGCTTTGTCAATACAGGCCATGGTCTAAAATGCAACATCATATTAATGGTGATCAGCCCATTATCAGCCTGAAAATGTCATCCTGGCACATTTTTGCAAAAAGGTCAAATGTCACAGAAGCTGTCGTTTTTCTCAAAACATTGCAGTCAATGGGATTAGATGAGTGTCACAGTGTTGACTTTTTTCTAAACACATTATAGTCAATGAGGTTAGAGTTGAGCCAAGATGTGGAGATGAAGCAAGGGTTAGGGTTAAGGGTTGAGGATAGTTTTAGGGTTGAGCCAGGATGTGGACATGAAGCTAGGGCTAGGGTTAGGGTTAAGGGTTGAGGATAGTTTTAGGCTTGAGCCAGGATGTGGACATGAAGCTAGGGTTAGGGTTAAGGGTTGAGGATAGTTTTAGGGTTGAGCCAGGATGTGGACATGAAGCTAGGGTTAGGGTTAAGGGTTGAGGATAGTTTTAGGGTTGAGCCAGGATGTGGACATGAAGCAAGGGTTAGGGTTGAGGATAGTTTTAGGCTTGAGCCAGGATGTGGACATGAAGCTAGGGTTAGGGTTAGGGTTGAGGATAGTTTTAGGCTTGAGCCAGGATGTGGATATGAAGCTAGGGTTAGGGTTAAGGGTTGAGGATAGTTTTAGGCTTGAGCCAGGATGTGGACATGAAGCTAGGGTTAGTGTTAAGGGGTGAGGATAGTTTTAGGGTTGAGCCAGGATGTGGACATGAAGCTAGGGTTAGGGTTAAGGGTTGAGGATAGTTTGAGGCTTGAGCCAGGATGTGGACTTGAAGCTAGATTTAGGTTTATGGTTAGAGTTAGGGTTGAGCTGGGAATGGACATGAAGCTAGGGTTAGGGTTAAGGGTTGAGGATAGTTTTAGTGTTGAGCCAGGATGTGGACATGAAGCTAGGGTTAGGGTTAGGGGTTGAGGATAGTTTTAGGGTTGAGCCAGGATGTGGACATGAAGCTAGGGTTAGGGTTGGGGTTGAGGATAGTTTTAGGGTTGAGCCAGGATGTGGACATGGAGCTAGGGTTAAGGTTTGAGGATAGTTTTAGGGTTGAGCCAGGATGTGGACATGAAGCTAGGGTTAAGGGTTGAGGATAGTTTTAGGGTTGAGCCAGGATGTGGACATGAAGCAAGGGTTAGGGTTAAGACTTGAGGATAGTTTTAGGGTTGAGCCAGGATGTGGACATAAAGCTAGGGTTAGGGTTAAGGGTTGAGGATAGTTTTAGGGTTGAGCCAGGATGTGGACATGAAACTAGGGTTAGGGTTAAGGGTTGAGGATAGTTTTAGGGTTGAGCCAGGATGTGGACATGAAACTAGGGTTAGGGTTAGTGTTAAGGGGTGAGGATAGTTTTAGGGTTGAGCCAGGATGTGGACATGAAACTAGGGTTAGGGTTAAGGATTGAGGATAGTTTTAGGGTTGAGCCAGGATGTGGACATGAAGCTAGGGTAAGGGTTAAGGGTTGAGGATAGTTTGAGGGTTGAGCCGGGATGTGGACTTGAAGCTAGATTTAGGTTTATGGTTAGAGTTAGGGTTGAGCTGGGAATGGACATGAAGCTAGGGTTAGGATAAGGGTTAGGGCCTCAACCCTAGACCTAGCCCTAACCTTAATTAATTTCCCCTCCCACCACTAGGTGGCAGAAAGGTAGTCCTCACTTGAAGCCAAGCTAGAGTTATTGTGCTTTTGACTGACATTGGCAGAACGGTTGACAAAATTCACGCATGGGATCATTCAACAGACGCTCCCGATGAACGCAAACCTACATCTGACCATGTGAAATGAACTCTTCACAATTAAAATTTGGTCCCACAGAGAACAAGGCTTTTCTTCTATAGAAAAGCATTACCTACAGTTCTCACATAACCATGACGCCCCCGTTGACTTCGATTGAGCTAGGTAACCGTCCTTGCACACAACCAATCGAGGCCTTATAGCGATGATCTGTGTTGAGGTTCAGCTTCCTAATTAATCCTCAACATGGTCATTCATTCTCTCCCTGCACTGTTTGAGGTTCACATCTAATTGTTGTATAATATGAATGAGTGAGTATGATACTGTTTGTAAAATTGTGTAATATGATTTTGGGCTGTTTAATGACAGAAAATCCTATTTCCTTTTGATTTGAACTAAAAAAGAGGACCGCCCCTGAGCCCAGTTATGGTCAGGCGTCCTGGGACAGCCATTCCGAATAGAACCCAACATTGAGAAATTATCAGCAGACCATGTTTTTCTCCATTAGGAAAGGACAAAGGTTGCAAAACCATTGCTGAATCTTTTAACCATACCATGAGGTTAAACTCTTAGACTAACGATACCGACAGAATAATAACAAGTCTTTGATATTAATTATTAGTCTGCATCTAGGAAGTCGGAATCATTGAACGTGAAGAACGACAACCGCTGAAACATCCATTCTATAACAAATGAATGAATGTCACTCTGAACTATCCACTGACAAAGAGAGAGAGAGAGGACGAAACTCTCCAACTGAAACAAACTTTTCACCAGCGAACAAGACGACACACTGAGCGTAAATATATATATTGATTGCAATTGTTCCCGAATGAGTGAGCGTTCATGTGCAAAGAATTAGCATTTCAATTGTTATAATTATCGCTCTGTAGTGACTTCTTAGTCGACCCCCACTTCCCCTTTTGCCGCCATGCCGGTTTAGCCCACTAGGGCACATTATCATTTCATATAACCACATTTACTTTGTTTGTTTGTTTATGCATTTCTGTGAATTATTTAGTTAGCAACAAATAAATGATTTAAGACAATTGATGTATGGATGACTCATATTGAAGACTGAGTTTGTGCAGATAACCAACAATTTACGACGTTTGGAATGAGACTAACGTGAGGTAAAGTAAATAATGCATTTAATTCGAAGACTAATTGATCAGATAAAATATCTGAGACATTATTTTAAGAAATTATAACTTTGAAATCAGAATATTTTTCCTTGGGGCTCCAACTTCCTAGTAATTACGGTTACATGATTAATCAGTCTAATCACGTAATATTAATTACAGAGAATATTTGATAAAAACTATAAGTCTTCAGTTAATGATAGTAAAGACACGACAACATCATGGGAAAATCTAAAGAAATCAGCCAAGACCTCAGAAAAAATTTTGTAGACCTCCACAAGTCTGGGTCATCCTTGGCAGCAATTTCCAAATGCCAGAAGGTACCACGTTCATCTGTACAAACAATAGTACGCAAGTATAAACACCATGGGACCACGCAGCCATCATACCGCTCAGGAAGGAGACGCGTTCTGTCCCCTAGAAATTAACGTACTTTGGTGTGAAAAGTGCAAATCAATCCCAGAACAACAGCAAAGGACCTTGTGAAGATACTGGAGAAAACAGGTACAAAAGTATCTACAGTGCCTTGCGAAAGTATTCGGCCCCCTTGAACTTTGCGACCTTTTTGCCACATTTCAGGATTCAAACATAAAGATATAAAACTGTGGGACACAATCATGAAGTGGAACGACATTTATTGGATATTTCAAACTTTTTTAACAAATCAAAAACTGAAGAATTGGGCGTGCAAAATTATTCAGCCCCCTTAAGTTAATACTTTGTAGCGCCACCTTTTGCTGCGATTACAGCTGTAAGTCGCTTGGGGTATGTCTCTATCAGTTTTGCACATCGAGAGACTGACATATTTCTATGTTGGTGTGCTTGATATGGTTCCCAATTAGAGGCAGCTGGCATCGTTGTCTCTAATTGGGATCATATTTAGGTAGCCTTTTTCCACCTGTGTTTTGTGGGATATTGAATTTTGTATTTTGAGTTAGTGTATGTAGCACCTCTGTAGTCACGGTTCGTTGTTTGTTTCTTGTTTTGTTTTATAGTTTCACTTTAATAAATTATGTGGAACTGTAATCACGCTGCGCCTTGGTCCTTCTCTACAAACGATCGTGACAGATTAAATGTCAGGAATTGTGAAAAACTGAGTTTAAATGTATTTGGCTAAAGTGTATGTAAACTTCTGACTTGAACTGTATACAGTATTATTGTAACATTCATTACTGTATGTTAGATTACGCACCAAGGTCATATGCTGATGTAGAGTGATATACAGTGATATACAGTATTATATCACTATGTGATATCACTCTGAAGCCACTCTCCTGCTTGCTAAACTGCCATGTTCATACTACACAGGATGTGACTTTCCCCATTACACATGAAATGTCCCTCCATTCAGCCAGGATTAGGATGTAAACAAGTGGGTTTGTGACAATCTAATTTGCAGTCATCAAACTGCTATTGGAGTAATACATGTAATTTCAGCACATTACCATTTCCTGTTTACAATAATGGCTCCTCAGTGCACAGACTCACGAGTAAATGCTCAGGCCTTGCACAGCTGGGATCAGATCATGGTCCAGAAGGTACGTTTTAAAATAGTTTGATTTGGTATAGAAGTTGAAAATTGGCACACTTGTATAATTTTTCATGCTGAGCAAAAGCCGATATATTGCTGGGTCGGGTCTACATGGCTCCAAAATTGCTTAAAATGTTTGGGGAACACATTCAACCAACAACCAAAACTATATGACCTTTGTTTTGTCATTTATGATCATAACAATTTTGAAAAAATATCAGAAATTGCAGTAAAATGTTGATATTTTCCCTTTCAAAGTGATGTTTTAAATACAAAGTCACCTTTGACACTCTAAAAATATTTATAAGTGTTCCCTGATGACTACTGTTTAAAAGTCAATGAAATATGATATTATTTACTTATGAGAAACTTGTGACAGGAAACCTGCTCTGTACACGTCACTCTAGCTAAAATCCCATAGGAATATCCAGCAGGGACAGAGGTAACCCATTTTAGCAAAATCCCTTCATGATGAGACCACACAACTTTTACAAAAAGCCAGGATATGTCTCAATAAAGATGTCCAGCTATATAGCACCATTGCAGATTAAACCGATTACACTTGAAGGCAGCAGTTTTGCAAAGTGGCCACCAACCAGCTCCATGGGGCCAAATAGGACAGCTAGAGCAGGGTTTGTCTTATTCAGGCCCTCTGGTTTGACGATAAGATTGAGTGTGGAACAACTAACCAGATGCTGATGAATTGCTGTGTAATTACAATCCTCTACAATCTGTCAACCATACTGGGCTTAAACATCCACTTCCTGCAATTGTTCAACTGTCTATACTGTGCAATACCCAGAAAATATCATGATTTGTTGGATAAATGTCCTTGTATTTCAGTATTTCCAGTATTTGGAAGCGTACTCCCTGTTTTCACTGTTCATATACAGTATCATCTATCAACCTTTATACAATTATCAACACAATACTTCATCTCTAATATGACAACAGCCCCATACTGTGAATACAGTATGATCTGAGGACTGTAGCCTACAGGAGAGACTACAGGCAGACAGCACCACACTACAAGGCCCCTTTCTCCCCTCTGAGGTTCCAAGGGAAGCATTAACGTAACCTTGGTGAGAACATCATGGGGGACAGATAGATTATATTTTGGTGTTTGTCTTTGGAGACAGTAGGACGCTAGAGCTGTTGTTAAATACTGGAAACCTTCCATGAAAAAGGAGAATAAGAGTCTGTGGAATTTTGCCCCATAATTGCTTTTGTTTTGTAGATCAGCTTTAATATTGCAGATAGCTTGTGGGTTCTATCAATTGCTAGAGTTGTCAGGTTGATTGGGCAGGACTACACAGAATCCACAATTACTTAACTACAACTGCAGCATAACAACCTGAAGTAGTAAAAAAAAAAAACATTTTTACATAGCAATTTTCATTGTCCAATATTAAAATCTCAATCAGAAATTAGACTCAAAAAGCGCTGAAACTGGACTAATCTGTGTGGTTCACACCATTGATTATTGCCTTTTCTCAGAATGGATGTGCTTAGTTAGAGTGGTGGTAACACAGTCAGAATTTAGTAGACACCCTTCATTTTCATCCAAAAAACAAAGTAGCATGGTCTTTTTTCTGGGAAAATGCATATTTCATAGTGACAAGAAGGGCAGGATTTGACAAAAAAAAAATAGGAATAATGCAATACTCATATACCAAAAGACAACATTACAGAGAGAAAACATCCGATTCTTATTCACTATGCATAAAGGCGTGCTGAATGTTTTTTTTAGCTTACCACCAAAAGTCTCCGACACGGTCTCTAGAACTCTCGCGGCTCCTCTACTGTCCTGTGCGTTCAGCACCTCGGACAGCGACCTCCGCGTGCTCTGTCCACTTCTCTGACACTGGGGCATGGTTGATCGAGGACTTCTCCGCTTGCTTCCGCTCCGGACAGACTGGCTTCGCTCGGGCTCTACTGATGAAGACCCCAGCACGATGGTGTTGCTTGTTTTTGTCAACGCCGAGGTGACGGAGCCCATGGCAGCAGTGTTAACTTTATAAACTTGTTTCAGGAATCTAGCCTAATAAGTCTACCGCCTATTTTTCTACAACTTTTGAAGTCTCCCGAGGCTATTTACTTTTCACTTCGTCGACTTGAAAATTGGCATGCCAAAACATCCTGTCCAACTCATGAGACCAAACCAACTGAGTTTTAGTCAGACAGACTGTTCTGTTGACTGACTTGTTGTTTTTAAAGGCTTCTCTTGTAACAGTCAATTGATGTGGTCTAGTCTATAGCCTAATGACTAAAGTTCCCCATCGGTTTTCCACATAAAACTCCTAGGGGAAGGAACTGACGCAACCAGAATCGTTCAAGTTCGGTTAAAAGCTCCACACGTTCAATTATTCACTTTATCGTCACGTTTCCATCAAATTGGCGACAGACTTTCATGCGAATATTAAAAAATCAGGATGAAACCTATAAAACCTTTCCCATCAGAGATTTGTTTCCATCAAATTAACCTGTTGTGGATACAAGGCAGTACATGATGACGTAGTGGTATAAAAATAACTTTTAAAGTTAAATTCCCATGTAAGTCTACCGAATAAAACATTTTAAATGTTAAATGGGTTTCCATCGCATTTTCAACTCTACTGGTGGTTTCGTCCCCCCAAAATTGCGTTATATAGTAAATGTGCCCAGACTAGTCTTGGCACATGCGCTCTAGCCAACAGATTGGCTACCTACAGTAGTATGCAAAGCCACGGGCAGTAAGGGTGCCGCAGCACCCGCTGAAAAATGTGAATAAAAAACAAAAAAATACATTTAATTAGCAGACCCATATAGCCGTCTGTAACACAGTGGATTTTTTTTGCCTCCAAACTACGCGCAAACTACTATGAGTACATGACGAGATTATTATGGATAATTTGTCAAATGGCAGCCAAGCATTGATCATCATATAACCAGAATAAGACCCTCGATATTTATTGGAAAGCAGCATCAAGCTCAGCACCATACACTTCCACCACCCTGTGAAGTTCATCATAACTTATTTAATGTGTAGCCTAATAAACTGGCTACTTTCCCGAGTCGTAGTGGGAGGACCACATAACATACAGTGGGGAGAACAAGTATTTGAGACACTGCCGATTTTGCAGGTTTTCCTACTTACAAAGCATGTCTGTAATTTTTATCATAGGTACACTTCAACTGTGAGAGACGGAATCTAAAACAAAATCCAGAAAATCACATTGTATGATTTTTAAGTAATTAATTTGCATTTCATTGCATGACATAAGTATTTGATACATCAGAAAAGCAGAACTTAATATTTGGTACAGAAACCTTTGTTTGCAATTACAGAGATCATACGTTTCCTGTAGTTCTTGACCAGGTTTGCACACACTGCAGCAGGGATTTTGGCCCACTCCTCCATACAGACCTTCTCCAGATCCTTCAGGTTTTGGGGCTGTCGCTGGGCAATACGGACTTTCAGCTCCCTCCAAAGATTTTCTATTGGGTTCAGGTCTGGAGACTGGCTAGGCCACTCCAGGACCTTGAGATGCTTCTTACGGAGCCACTCCTTAGTTTCCCTGGCTGTGTGTTTCGGGTCGTTGTCATGCTGGAAGACCCAGCCACGACCCATCTTCAACGCTCTTACTGAGGGAAGGAGGTTGTTGGCCAAGATCTCGCGATACATGGCCCCATCCATCCTCCCCTCAATACGGTGCAGTCGTCCTGTCCCCTTTGCAGAAAAGCATTCCCAAAGAATGATGTTTCCACCTCTATGCTTCACGGTTGGGATGGTGTTCTTGGGGTTGTACTCATCCTTCTTCTTCCTCCAAACCGTGCGAGTGGAGTTTAGACCAAAAAGCTCTATTTTTGTCTCATCAGACCACATGACCTTCTCCCATTCCTCCTCTGGATCATCCAGATGGTCATTGGCAAACTTCAGACGGGCCTGGACATGCGTTGGCTTGAGCAGGCGGACCTTGCGTGCGCTGCAGGATTTTAATCCATGTTGGCGTAGTGTGTTACTAATGGTTTTCTTTGAGACTGCGGTCCCAGATCTCTTCAGGTCATTGACCAGGTCCTGCCGTGTAGTTCTGGGCTGATCCCTCACCTTCCTCATGATCATTGATGCACCACGAGGTGAGATCTTGCATGGGGCCCCAGACCGAGGGTGATTGACCGTCATCTTGAACTTCTTCCATTTTCTAATAATTGCGCCAACAGTTGTTGCCTTCTCACCAAGCTGCTTGCCTATTGTCCTGTAGCCCATCCCAGCCTTGTGCAGGTCTACAATTTTATCCCAGAGGTCCTTACACAGCTCTCTGTTCTTGGCCATTGTGGAGAGGTTGGAGTCTGTTTGATTGAGTGTGTGGACAGGTGTCTTTTAAACAGGTAACGAGTTCAAACAAGTGCAGTTAATACAGGTAATGAGTGGAGAACAGGAGGGATTCTTAAAGAAAAACTAACAGGTCTGTGAGAGCCGGAATTCTTTCTGGTTGGTAGGTGATCAAATACTTACTGTATGTCATGCAATAAAATGCAAATTAATTACTTAATGCTTTGTAACTAGGAAAACCTGCAAAATCGTCAGTCTATCAAATACTTGTTCTCCCCACTTTCACTCCATGTTTACTTCGATATGATGGCTATTATATCAATATTTGCGCATAAAGCCATTTTCCACATAATTAATCTTACAGACACAAAATAACAGATTATGTGTCAGCATTCATATAACTGTACCGAAACTTCCTGTTTCCATCACAGCTGTAGTGATTTATTTTTTATAAGGGATGACTGTGGATGGAAACGTGATTATAGACATTTGTAAATTAGGTGAATGTATTTTCTTTTGTTATTCCCAGAGATCCAAGTAAATAAATGCAATTGTCATGTTTTTATTGTGGATGAAGGATGATATAAAAAGGTTGCAACTTCTGAACTTTTGAAGACCAATGTCATAATGTTGCCAGTATGGTATTCCTTCCTTCAGAAATGCTCCCCCTCAATTAAGATTGCATAGGCTATACTGGTAATTTTAAGAGGCAGGCTATCAAGGATAATTCTAGCTGTGATAAAACACCTTGAACTGTAATTAGGCCGACTGAGTGCTATTATAAGGTTGGCCCAGCAATAAAAGGCTTGAACGGATTGAAACTAAGGCAGTCTTCATCACAAAATATGTGAAGTTCTGGGAATTATAGCCATACTAATGCCGCATTCACGTGCGAGTCGGAACTAGGAAACTCAGAAATGTCTTACTTTAACTCGTTGTAGAAAGATTATCCAGAGTCCCAAATGGATAGTATCAGAATCAACTAATAGGAAGCTCTGAACAAATAATGTCTGTTCATTTTAACTCTGAGGTTCAGAGTTTCCTGTCACGTTCGTCGTGTAAAGGAGACCAAGGAGCAGCGAGGTATGCGTACATTCTCTTTATTAAAAGAATGAACACCGAACAAACTAACAAAATAACAAACAAAACATGAAGCTATAGAATATAGTGCTGACAGGCAACTCCACATAAAGAAGATCCTACACCAGAAAGTGGGGAAAAGGCCTGCCTAAATATGATTCCCAATCAGAGACAACGATAAACATCTGTCTCTGATTGGGAACCATATCAGGCCAACATAGACATACAAAACCCCTAGACATACAAACCCTAGACATACAAAAACCTAGAGTACCCACCGTAGTCACACCCTGACCTAACCAAAATATATAGAAAACAGAGATATCTAAGATCAGGGTGTGACATTTCCGGTGAACGAGGCATTCATTTGAATCCCGGGAAGCCTTCTACAAGGTTGACGATGACATTAACCTAGCCCTCATAGTTGAGCCCAATTCTATTGGTGCTTTCAAGACAACTCTGAAACTCAGAACCTCCAAGTTTAAATTTGCTTATGTTGTTCGGGTAGAGCTTATTATTGGTTGATTCTGATACTCTTCAAGTGGGAAAATCTGAGCTCCTCTTTCTACAACGAGTTTCCAAGTCAGAAATGTCAAGTTTGCGAGTTGAGTTGTATTGAATGTACAGTACCATGTGAAAGTAGTCACCTCTTCTGTCTTACTTCCGTATCATGTCCCCTAATCTTTTGAATTGGCAAGATGATTATATCATTAAAATGTGGTTATTTAAGATATACAATTACATTTGTGTTTGTGGATGAATTGACTTTTGCCAGATGCCTTTTATGAACTTATTGTGCTGAAAACCTTTGCGCTACATTTTGCCCATTGAATACAATTCAAAAAGCCTACAAAAGTAAAACATGTAAAAAAAAATTAAAAAAGCCTACTTCCAGGAAAACGATGCATGCATACATGCTTGCATAGCCTAATGTCCTTGGAATGAGCCAGTTTGTTTCTCATGGCCCGATGCCCCGGGTGGGTGGACATATCATCTTACTACCAATGGAATTGTTAAGTTATGAAGCGAAGAGACACTGACACCAGAGTTAGTAGGAAATATGAATGACTTTATCTGGCTTCAACACAGTATTTATTAACTCGGTCACCTTGTAACTACTCCTACACAGAACTGCATTGTCTAACATCAAATCGTCAACAACTGTAACAGTTCTTTGTACTAGCATTTCAATAAATGCCACAACTAACATATGAACAACATGTAGAGATCCAGTCACTTTTTTTCTTATTTTCTTTTCAAGAGAGCACATGGTACCTACTACCTGCAAATCTTCTCCATACACCTGGGGCTTTATTCTGTCCCCATTCAATGTGTTTGGTGTGAACTATGGAGCTGTAAAGTCTTCACGGTAAGTGGGTGACAACCTAGTCCTCATAGAGTATGGTCGAGAGGGAGAACGTTGTGGAGAGGTAATTGAGGGCTCTGTCTGAGCTGGGGTAGGCTCCTTGGAGCTCGAGTCAGAGGTGCTGTGGTGGCGCAATTTCTGGTTGAGCCAGTGTGAGGTGTCGGTGGTTTCTCCTGTCTGTCTGGCCATGAGTGTTTACTAGGATGGAGTGGGGTGTGTCTGCATGTCCTTGCACTATGCCTTTGTCCCGGATGTCCTGTATCCACACTGTAGTTCCTATGCATAGAGAGCTGAGGGCCTTTGCGCAATCTCGGCTGTCGGAGTGGTTCTTTTGGTTGAGCTTAGATTGTCTGTCTTTGTCTGTAAACTCAGAAATATCTGGCCACCCTGGAGACAACTACAGTGTTGTGTTCGAGACCACCTAAATTGAGACAGAGAAACTACCAGCCCTCCAGGACACCTACAGCACCCGATGTCACAGGAAGGCCAAAAATATTCAAGGACAACAACCACCCGAGCCACTGCCTGTTCACCTCGCTATCATACAGAAGGCGAGGTCATTCTAGTGCATTAAACTTTGAACCGAGTGACTGAAAAACAGCTTCTATCTTAAGGTCATCAGACTGTTAAATAGCCATCACTAGGCAGATTCCACCCAGATACGTAACCCTGCACCACATAGGCTGCTGCCCCATATACAGTTGAAGTCAGAAGTTTACATACAGTACACATTAGCCAGATACATTTAAATTCAGTTTTTCACAATTCCTGACATGTAAACCTCGCAAAAATTCCCTGTCTTAGGTCAATTAGGATCACCAGTTTATTTTAAGAATGTGAAATGTAGTAGAATAATAGTGGAGAGAATTATTTATTTCAGTTTGTATTTCTTTCACCACATTCCCAGTGGGTCAGAAGTTTACATACACTCAATTAGTATTTGGTAGCATTGTCTTTAAATTGTTTAACTTGGGTCAAACATTTAGGTAGCCTTCCACAAGCTTCACACAATAAGTTGGGTGACTTTTGGCACATTCCTCCTGACAGAGCTGGTGTATCTGAGTCAGTAACTCAGTGTAACTGAGTCTTTTCAGTTCTGCCCACACATTTTCTATAGAATTGAGGTCAGCGCCACTCCAATATCTGGACTTTGTTGTCCTTAAGCCATTTTGCCACGACTCTGGAAGTATGCTTGGGGTCATTGTCCATTTGGAAGACCCATTTGCTACCAAGCTTTAACTTCCTGACTGATGTCTTGAGATGTTGCATCAATATATCCACATACTTTTCCTTCCTCGTGATGTCATCTATTTTGTGATGTTCACCAGTCCTTCCCGCAGCAAAGCACCCCCACAACATGATGCTGCCACCCCTGTGCTTCATGGTTGGGATGGTGTTCTTCGGCTTGCAAGCCTCCCCCTTTTTCCTCCAAACATAACGATGATCATTATGGCCAAACAGTATTTTTGTTTCATCAGCCCAGAGGACATTTCTCCAAAAAGTACGATCATTGTCCCCATGTGCAGTTGAAAACTGTAGTCTGGCATTTTTATGCCGGTTTTGGAGCAGTGGCTTCTTCCTTGCCTAACAGCCTCTCAGGTTATGTCGATATAGGACTCGTTATACTGTGGATATAGATACTTTTATACCGGTTTTCTCCAGCATCTTCACAAGGTCCCTTGCTGTTGTTCTGCGATTGATTTGCACTTTTCGCACCCAAGTACGTTCATCTCTCGGAGACAGAACGTGTCTCCTTTCTGAGCGGAATGACAGCTGTGTGGTCCCATGGTGTTTATACTTGCGTACTATTGTTTATACCGATGAGCGTGGTACCTTCAGGCGTTTGGAAATTGCTCACAAGGATGAACCAGACTTGTGGAGGTCTTGGCTGATTTCTTTAGATTTTCCCATGATGTCAAGCAAAGAGGCACTGAATTTGAAGGTAGGCCTTGAAATACATCCACAGGTACACCTCCAATTGACTCAAATGATGTCAATCAGCCTATCAGAAGCTTCTAAAGCCATGACCATCATCTTCTGGAATTTTCCAAGCTGTTTAAAGGCACAGTCAACTTAGTGTATGTACATTTCTGATCCACTGGAATTGTGATACAGTGAATTATAAGTGAAATAATCTGTTTGGAAAAATTGTTGGAAAAATTACTTGTGTCATGCACAAAGTAGATGTCCTAACAGACTTGCCAAAACTATAGTTTGTTAACAAGAAATTGGTGGAGTGGTTGAAAAACGAGTTTTAATGACTCCAAACTAAGTGTATGTAAACTTCCGACTTCAACTGTAGATATTCCATTTAAAAAACAGCCGTTTCCAGCTTCAATAGTCATTCACAACATCAACAATGTATCCACTGTATTTCCGATCAATTTGATGTAATTTTAATGGACAAAAAATGTGAATTTCTTTAAAAAACAAGGACATTTCTATATAACCACAATCTTTTGAATGGTGGTGTATATACTGTATTCTATTCTACAGTATTTTAGTCTTTGTCACTCCGACTTTGCTCATCCTAATATTAATATATTCCTTAATTCCCTTCTTTACTTTTAGTTTGTGTGTATGGTTAGATATTACTGAACTGTTGGAGCTTGAAACACAAACATTTTGCTACACCCGCATTAATATCTGATGAACACGTGTATGTGAGAAAGAAAATGTTATTTTGCAAAAAAACATGATTGTCTCTGAAATGAAACCATCAAGGGATAGCTTTCAAACAAATGTCTGTTATTGAACAACCCCATGCCATGATTAGATATTGAAATCCTTTCTAGGGAGTTTTTCCTAGACACTGTGCTTCTACACCTGCATTGCTTGTGGTTTGGGGTTTTAGGCTGGGTTTCTGTACAGCACTTTGAGATATCAGCTGATGTCCGAAGGGCTATATAAATAAATTTGATTTTGATTTGATGTCTGTGAGTATAACAGAACTTATGTAGCAGGCAAAACCCCGAGGACTAACCATTCAGATTTTTTTTTTTTAGGTCTGTCTGTTCAGTGAGTTCTCATTGGGAAACGATATTTCTTAGGACCTTGTTTTCAGTTCCTACCGCTTCCACTGGATGTCAGTCTTTCAAATTTGGTTGAGGTTATTCCTTTGTGCAATGAATAAGTACGGCCATCTAGGAACTGGGTAACACTGTTGAGAGTTGCGCAAGACTTGAAAAGTAGCTTAGCTTGCTTTCTTCCTGTATTGAACACAGATAGACCCGTCTTAAATTGGATCGATTATCAACGTTTAAAAATACCTAAAGTTGTATTACAAAAGTAGTTTGAAATGTTTTGGCAAAGTCTACAGGCAACTTTTGAGATATTTTGCAGTGACGATGCGCAATTTGGAAGCTGGTTTTTTTTCTGGATCAAACTCTCCAAATAAATGTACATTTTGGATATACAGTAGGGCAAAAAAGTATTTAGTCAGCCACCAATTGTGCAAGTTCTCCCACTTAAAAAGACGAGAGAGGCCTGTGATTTTCATCATAGGTACACTTCAACTATGACAGACAAAATGAGAAAAAAAATCCTGAAAATCACATTGTAGGATTTTTTATGAATTTATTTGCAAATTATGGTGGAAAATAAGTATTTGGTCACCTACAAACAAGCAAGATTTATGGCTCTCACAGACCTGTAACTTCTTCTTTAAGAGGCTCCTCTGATCTCCACTCGTTACCTGTATTAATGGCACCTGTTTGAACTTGTTATCAGTATAAAAGACACCTGTCCATAACCTCAAACAGTCACACTCCAAACTCCACTATGGCCAAGACCAAAGAACTGTCAAACTGCAATAGGTAAGCAGCTTGGTTTGAAGAAATCAACTGTGGGAGCAATTATTAGGAAATGGAAGACATACAAGACCACTGATAATCTCCCTCGATCTAGGGCTCCACGCAAGATCTCACACCGTGGGGTCAAAATGATCACAAGAACGGTGAGCAAAAATCCCAGAACCACACGGGGGGACCTAGTGAATGACCTGCAGAGAGCTGGGACCAAAGTAACAAAGCCTAACTTCAGTAACACACTACGCCTCCAGGGACTCAAATCCTGCAGTGCCAGACGTGTCCCCCTGCTTAAGCCAGTACATGTCCAGGCCCGTCTGAAGTTTGCTAGAGAGCATTTGGATGATCCAGAAGAAGATTAGGAGAATGTCATATGGTCAGATGAAACCAAAATATAACTTTTTGGTCAAATCTCAACTCGTCGTGTTTGGAGAACAAAGAATGCTGAGTTACAGCCAAAGAACACCATACCTACTGTGAAGCATGGGGGTGGAAACATCATGCTTTGGGGCTGTTTTTCTGCAAAGGGACCAGGACGACTGATCTGTGTAAAGGAAAGAATGAATGGGGCCATGTATCGTGAGATTTTGAGTGAAAACCTCCTTCCATCAACAAGGGCATTGAAGATGAAACGTGGCTGGGTCTTTCAGCATGAAAATGATCCCAAACACACCGCCCGGGCAACGAAGGAGTGGCTTCGTAAGAAGCATTTCAAGGTCCTGGAGTGGCCTAGCCAGTCTCCAGATCTCAACCCAATAGAAAATCTTTGTAGGGAGTTGAAAGTCTGTGTTGCCCAGCAACAGCCCCAAAACATCACTGCTCTAGAGGAGATCTGCATGGAGGAATGGGCCAAAATACCAGCAACAGTGTGTGAAAACCTTGTGAAGACTTACAGAAAACGTTTGACCTCTGTCATTGCCAACAAAGGGTATATAACAAAGTATTGAGATAAACTTTTGTTATTGACCAAATACTTATTTTCCACCATAATTTGCAAAAAAATTCATTAAAAATCCTACAATGTGATTTTCTGGATTTTTTTTCCTCATTTTTTCTGTCATAGTTGAAGTGTACCTATGATGAAAATTACAGGCCTCTCATCTTAAGTGGGAGAACTTGCACAATTGGTGGCTGACTAAATACTTTTTTGCCCCACTGTATGTTCTGCGATTCATCTGATAGCATTGAGGACTTTACCACGACAGTCACAGGCTTCATCAATAAGTGCATAAACAATGTCATCCCCACAGTTACTATAAGAACGTATCCAAACCAAAAACCATGGATTACAGGCAATATCGGGACTGGGCTAAAGACTAGAGCTACAGTTTACATGGAACTGGACATGGACGCATAGAAGAAAGCCCGACACAACCTCTGACGAGACTTCAAATTCAGCGGTAGATGTAACAAACTAATTTCGTATGGTTTGTATTAATTTGTGGATGTCCAGTGGCAACAAACAATTCTCTTTTAAAAGTTTTAGGCTACAATAAACTTAATGTTTCACCGTATAAAAACTATCGGTTGATAAATATGCAACAGTATGATATTAATGTGCGGAGATTTACTGGCAAAAGGAATGTGTCTTCATGCCTTTCCCGTCCACAAGTAAAAACTGGTCGAATCAATGTGTTTCCACGTAATTTAAGAAAAAAAATTCTGCACACATTTGAACTTAAATCCAATGACATGGTGAAATGTTTTGATTTCACCTTGAGTTCACGTAAATCAAAACTAGACGAACTAACGTCTGTGCCCAGTGGGAGGCTAACACAAAAATGACCATAGAATAAAGTGTGTGGATGCATGGATTATGTGAGCAGCACTAACATGTTGAGGGATGAATATGAATGACTTAGGTAGGCCTAGGTGTGGGTGTATGCACTTTTACACAGCATTTTCCACTAGGAGGTAGTCAAAGACAGGAAATCTGCTCAGGAACTACAGATTGTAGACTATCTGCACTACTTTTTGACAAGAGCCATATTGGCCCTGGTTAAAAGTGGTGCACTATAGGGCATAGCATGCCATTTGGGGCACAGACCTGGTCTCCAACACAATTTATGAACTACTCATTTACTCTGCCACACAGCAGGAGTATGTGGACTTATGTCCAGGCTGTGTGGAGAATACGGCTTAAATTAGCTCTAAATTTCCTGATACCAACACAGCATCACCAGTGGGACTGAAGCAGTCTGAAAACAGATCTAACCCACTGACCCGAAACAGCACCCTTTTGGGTATTTGGCTGTCTCGGCCCCAGAATACTCACAGGAATGTTAACACCAAATAGAGGTCAGAGGGCCTATCAAGGGACTGAGCTCTTGATCCAGCTTTCTCGTGATTGGTGCGAAGGGACAAGGGTTAGAGTGAGGTTTGAACTTCTTTCAAGCTCATGTTTCTGTTTGTTAGCATCCTAGTAGAGAGCATGGTTTTGTGCTCATTTCCCCCACTTTATTGCTAAGCTGCATCTTGCACTTACTGTATAGTGAATTCCTCGTGACCATTACCTACCAAATGCACCAAACTCAATAGGGTAGAATGACAACTCTACCCAGCTGTATTTTGCACGCTCATGCAGTTGTCTTGTAGAGAGCAGGGTTTGGGAAGTTGCCTTATTGTGCGTTAGCAGGACCTGACATTACGCTGTCACTTTGATAATGCTCTGTCACTTCCTCCACTGTAGCGGGCCAGGAGATAGGCAGAGGAAACAGATGTGGACTTGATAATTACCAAGAGGACAATTGTGTAGAGCGCTGAGGTTTCATGATAGTGTTTAAGTCCAAGTTTGAACTTTATAGTAGATAAATATCAATAAACAGCATACTAGCAGGGTTGAATTGGAATTTACCCCAATTCTTGAATGCACTCATGAAGTGGAGAATTGTTTAATTCAAGTTATGGAATTGAAATTAGTGAATTGGAAAAACATTTCAATCTTCAGAATTCCATATTTTTACATTTCCCATGATGAAATGAATGCACTTAGTATCAACTATTGACTGCAGGATTTGTTTTAAATCATTTCAACTTATCTAAATCTCCAGTGTAGCTAGGCTGTCTGAACACTGACATGATCAGCCTGGAGGAATTGAATTTAAAATTGTCAGTGATAATATTGACTTGGAAATTAATTCACCTAACATAGGAATTGAGACTGACCTGGAATTTGAATTAAATGGAATTAAACAAAGAGTACTTTGGCCATAAAACTCGAAGAAAAAAAAAAAGAGTATAATTCAAGACACCTCAGAATAAATGTTATTTTCCTCAAAGCTTTATTGACTTACAGAAGCGTTGACAGTTGTGTTGGTCTCGTTTGTGTACATGAAACAGTGCTTCAATCCTTCCCATGATTTTGGTAAATTAGAATAGAAAAAAAACAGCCATTGCTCAAAGTGTTGCTATGGTCTAAGTCTAACAGCGCAAGTGTAAACTAGACTCAGTGTGGTTGCATCACAAATGACACCCTATTCCCTTAGTGCACTACTTTTCACTAGAGCCCTATAAAAAGGTAGAGCACTATAACATGAAAAAATAAGTGTCATTTGAGAATTGCCCAGTGTCTGTGGTCAAACAGAAACATTCAGTAAAGCTGGTTTCATCTCCTCTAAACAGTGTCTATCCTACCTAGCAACACCCCTACCATCAGCAAGTACCCTAACATGTCATAAAGGCACTTTTAAAGCTGTTTTTGTTTAGTTTTACTCACAAACAGAAATATCCCATTTTGCCTTCTCATCCCCAGACAGTGTATTTTCCCCCCAGTATGCTGCTGCTAACTATTTTCTCTTCTCAATAGAGACATGCTATGTGATGTTCACTCCAAGTCATCATGGTTCTGGGTGGACTCATTGATCACCTGAAGAGGAGAGGGAGGTTATAGTGAGTATGGCAACACTTTACAGGTATAACGCATTATAACTTGTCATAAGAATGTATGTGCCTTTGTGATGTCTTAGTATCAGGCCACAGTGGACTTGTGTCTAACATGAAAGTCGAACGGACAGACTTTCAACTCGGCCGTCACTGATGTTATGCATTCTTAATTCTATAGACTTAAATGGAGTCTAGTACTTACATGACCATCTCTAGTTTCAATGGTCTTGATCACAACCTTCTTTGACATGTTGTCAATCATTGGTCTTGCCTCCAGCATGGATTCTGCAATAAGACAAAATATTAAATAGAGTGCAACTTGGATAAAATGATATTGAAATGTTCCACTCAGGCCTCCCGGGTGGCGCAGTGGTTAAGAGCGCTGTACTGCAGCGCCAGCTGTGCCAGAGATTCTGGGTTCGCGCCCAGGCTCGGTTTTAACCGGCCGCGCCTGGGAGGTCCGTGGGGCGCCACACAATTGGCCCAGCGTCCCCCGGGTTAGGGAGGGGGTTGGCCCGGTAGGGATGTCCTTGTCTCATCGCGCACCAGCGACTCCTGTGGCGGGCCGGGCACAGTGCGCGCTAACCAAGGTTGCCAGGTGCACGGTGTTTCCCCCGACACATTGGTGCGGCTGGCTTCCGGGTTGGATGTGCGCTGTGTGGCTTGGTTGGGTTGTGTATCGGAGGACGCATGACTTTCAACCTTAGTCTCTCCCGAGCCCATACGGGAGTTGTAGCGATGAGACAAGATAGTAGCTACTAAAAACGATTGATACCACAAAATTGGCGAGAAAACAGGGTATTTTTTTTAATAATTTTTTTTACAAATGATAAAATGGCCACTCAATACAACACCATATTATTAACCTTTCTAGTCAAATCGGTAACTGAATTGAATTATTGCATACAACCTTTATGTCGCCATATAAGCAGTTACAATTTCTTTGAGAAGGACTTTCAGAATCCCATCTATCCATAATTGAAAGGCTCAACTGCATCACTCGGAGGCTATATGAGGCTAGTGCTGCTGGTTACCTGGTGAAGTTGTCAAGCTAGTGTTAAGTATATCCTCACAAGTAACATTCCCACAAGAGGTAGTGCTCTGTTCTAAAGCTTTAAAGGGAACCTACCTCTCAGGTTAAATGATGAGAAGTTGGGCATGGGAGTGGTAATTCTAGGAGGGATGAAGAGACAGAGGGGGTAGATAGAGAAGGAAAAGCGCATTAGACACAGCTTGACGTCTGAAGTTGAGAAACTGGCATACAAACCACTGAAACACTAATCTTCCTTACAGGCCCGTTTAATACGCTTATCTACAGTCCAGAGGAGAACACAAGATAAAACCTTTTGTTTCAGTCTTGACTCATCTGTCTCTTGTATAAGCCACCATAAACACTGAAATACACATAGTGGACAAACACCAACAGGGAAATATATTTCCCTATATACATACACACACCTCCCCCTTTCCCCCCTCATTCTCTGCCCTCTACTTTCTCTGCTTATGTCACATGCTCCCCTCTCCCTCCAGCAGCTTGGTAGGCATCTGTCCATCATGACCTCACCTGCTCTCTTCTCCCTCCAGCAGCTTCCTGTAGGTGGCGATCTCTATGTCCAGGGCCATCTTGACGTTGAGAAGGTCCTGGTACTCTCTGAGGTGACGGGCCATCTCATCCTTCATGTTCCTGATGTCGTCTTCCAGGCGAGAGATGGTGTCCTGGAAGTTATTAGCCTCGCAGCCAAAGCTCTCCTCCAGCTCCCTCATCTGACGCTCCATGGACTCATTCTACACATAGGTTGATAAGAGATGACTGAGATGACTGATCGTCTCAGGTCATTGTCTGATGCTACACATTTCAAAATTATCTGCAAGGACACTTCCAGAAATTCCGTTAACATTGTATTGCATCTGGGTTGTTAAAGTCAAGTCTTGGGAGGACACCAGAAGGCACTCAGTCAGCAGAGGTGGTTTTGCTAATCTATTTTTTGCATTCAACCACTCATTTCATTAAAGTTGCATTTCATCAAGAGATTCTGCCAGTACTCCTCACTCTAGTAGTACACTACATTTCCTCTGGAGTGAGACGTCGGGTTTGCTGGAGACTCACGAGCGAGGCCCTTTGCTCCACTAGGAGCTGAAAGGAATAAGGTAAAGTCAGTCAATAGAGGAAGTGAACAGGGAAAGTACTTACAGTTCCTTTGAGAGAATCCACCTCACAGGTTAGGGCCTGTACCTGACGCCTGTACTCGTTAGCTTCCTGCTTGGCCTGCCGGATGGCATCGGTGTTACGGTTTGCAGCCTCCGACAGGTCAGCAAACTGAGGGGGAGAGATAAAGATAGATGGGCGTGGGAAAGAGAGCGGGCAGAGAGGCCTTGTTAGCCATCATTGGAGATTAAGGCTTTTTAATTAGCCTTAATTGATGTGTGGGAGTCTCAGAGGCAAGGGGATATAGACAGAAGGTGAGCATGAGCAAGAGAGGGACTTGTGAGAAAACTCTGCTCTACTCCTGAACCCTGAGATTAAAAGCTGAACGCTCAGCCTCTTTCTCACCCAGGCTGTAAGCCCAGACGTTTAGCCTTAACGCAAAACAGGCAATTTGTCTCTCGCTCTCTGAAAACACTTCTACAGCATTAGAGAAATCACTTTGTATTACCTTTTATCCAATATACATTGTCCTCAAATGTTTCCATTTAGTTTTCCATGGAGAAGATCAATATGCTTTAGAGCAACGCACCCTGCGGTCACTCACAGACCATTATCATTGACTCAGTGAGTGGTCAGCTGTCCACTCAATCCACTGAGCCCTACAGCACCATCTGGCCTGTTAGGAGACTGAAAAGCTAATCCTACAAGGAATAGCCCTGCTAGACATTTCTACTCTGTCATCCCTAGAGCAATCACTGCTGCACCTGCACACCAGAACTGCTACTGTGCTTTGTCATGGTAGGACAGCTTTAGATTCATAAAACAGTCAACTAAATAGCATTTGCAATCAATCTTCAAAGATTTAAAACCCTGATGTTGTTCGGCTCCATAGCAAGACACTAGCCTACTACGTCCTCTCAAAGTATAAACGTTCCTTGTGATTAGTGACAGACGGGGCCAAAGAGACACGAAGCCAGTGTGAGGGATTGAACGACAGGTGGAGGACAGACAGTGTGAGGGGGACACAGATGCATCCCAAATAGCACCCCCATTCAGTGCACGACTTTTGACCAAAGCCATTTGGGACACAGCCATGGTGTGAGTGAGGGGGTACTGACCTTGGACTTGTACCAGTCTTCAGAGTCCTGGAGGTTCCTGCTGGCCAGGGTCTCGTACTGCACACGCACGTCCCTCAGGGCAGCCGTCAGATCAGGCTTGGCAACATCCATATCAATCTGGACATGCTGATCCTGGATCTGTGCCTGCAGCTCAGCAACCTCCTACAGAGTGGATAAAGGAGAGGGACGGTTACAATACTGACTCTTAGATCAGAAGATTACCTCAATGGCTAACGTCCAATAATGTAGCGTGGTCACAGGTGTGTTTGTTACAGTATACTCAATGTAGATGGGTTGTTGAGTAACTTGATGTATATTCAGCCAAACCCCTTCAAAAAGGTATATTTCAAATTGATTTTGCTGTTGAACTTCCTGGGGGGGCGGGGGGGGGGGGGGCTTCCTCCTTGATCTAAGTCTTTGCTCCACCTGCCATGCATTTATCCTCTAGACAGTAAATCCCAGACTTCCGATCCGCTGAGAGTGTGTAATCACCATGGCAATGACCCTGCTGGCCAGGCCAATACCATGATCCTCTTAGGCCTTTATGACGGCGGAGATGGTCGGACACAGACTCTCCGAACTTGGCACAGGTGGGGGTGTAAGGTTAGATGGACAGACTTAAGTGACAACACCATGGTCATCTGTGAAGTCTGTCGGGACAGGTGAGACACTTGGTCATTCAGCTTCCTAATAAACACAATCCATTGGGACAGGTGTGGGTCTCAGGTAAGGTTGGAGATGTTAACCACTGTTATAGTCTCACCTCATCATGCAGCTTCCTGAGGAAGATGATTTCCTCCTGAAGAGACTCCACCTTCCTCTCCAGGTCCAGACGAGCAAGGGAGGCATTGTCCACATCCTACACAGTAAAAATGTAGTACAAAGTTTTACATCACATTCTAGATCCCGTACAGTGGCATTGCAGAAAATAGTGGTCCACATGGCATAAATGGGCCACTGTAGCGCAATCGGTGGAGCATGGCACTTACGATGCCTGGATAGTGGGTTCAAACCTGGGCCCACCTGTACATAAAATGTTTGGATAAGAGTCTAAATGGCATAGAAAGAGTTTCATGCAAAAAATCTACACATTTTCACAAATGTTGGTAAATTAGCCTTTGTTCTTTAAATAATTAAATAGTGAAAAAACATTTATCTAATCATGGGATGGGGTTGTTCAATGACATATATTTGTTTGAAATCACTTGAGAGTTATGTCATAGCAAAATGCTATATCCACCTCACTCTCAAAGACAAGTTCAGTCAACTAACAAATAAGTAATTTTCAATAAAGAAATGTACAAATTATACACGTGACAATTTGTTATAATTCAATAACGTCATGAGTCATTTAGCAGGTGGTCTTATCCAAAGGGATTTACACTAAGTGCATTCATCTTAACATCGATCGCTAGGTGTGACAACCAGTCAAAAATACAGGACACAAAACATTCCATGTCAGGTAAACAATGGCTATATAGCATTTTGCCAACAAAAAAAAAAGCACCTAATATATACTTTTTTTTTTTGCACACACATGGAGCAATCATTTCTGATGAAAAAACACAAATGTGAAAAGTGTGTATAGCATTTTGGAAATACTAATATATTATAGAATATACCTTTAATCAATCTTCCAAATCCAGAGACATGGTCTCCTTATCATGTCTCAGGTAACTTCAGTACAATGCATTGTATTACACCCACATTTTTCACATCTTGAAGGCCTGTCAGTGCTGATCATCTTGAGCCAAACTCCCAGCTTCCTGTATACTATGGCATTAAATCACACAGAAGCAGTTGTTTCCTGTATTTAAAAACCCTAATGAAGAATAAGTGAACAAGCAGCGTAGTTACTGGGGGAAAATAATCAGTCAGGAATATATATATATTTTTTAAATCAATTAAAAAAATATATTTAAACAAATATATATATTTTTTAATATTAAAAAAAAAAAAAAAAAAACTCAATTTATAAGTATTCCCAGCATAAGTGCGTTACTGCTGGACACACATACAGATTGCTGGCTTCTGGTCTCGGCGCTGTCACCCTCTGGCCCGGATGTGGAGAGCCCTTGTTGCCAGCGCCAGATGTACTTGAACAAACAGTCAGTTTGTCTGCTGCCTGCCGGCCGACCAGTGTGCAGAGGTCAGTCAGTGCCGCTCACCCACCCCTCATCCCCACCACTGGTACCGCCCACCCAGACAACAGCTTGCTTTGTCATTTAACCCACAACCCCCCTCTCCATCGCCTCATCAACAGAACAGAAACAATGGCATTGGAGAATCAGCTTTCCTGCCATAGTTTCCGACTGGGACAAAGCTGTCCATTGAGCTCTGTGTTTAAAACACAGACAGTGACACGGTGGCTGGCCCGGACCAGACCGGGCCTGGATGGAGGAGAGCTGCTGTGGACCTTCCTCTGTTCGGTTCTGACAGACCTGTCAACAGCTGGGTTCTTGTAACATTATATTTGACAAACCCACTAAGTGTTCCCACGGGCAATTCCCCAAGGGGAGAACAAATGGATAAAAACACAATGAGGCTAGAAAGTGGCATCTTGATGAGGTATATACAGAATTCTAAGAATAGGGATTAGGTTGCGTATATGTTATCAGGGAGCTCCACTCGAGTTCATGTTCTCGCCAAAACGAAGTTGTATTGCTCATTTGAATGGGACTGCATTCTGAACAGGGAGCCCACTGAGGTGTAAGAGAGGATCGATAACCACCAAGGTCCTCAGTAACAAAGCTGCTCCTCACTGCAAAGCCACCAAATTAATGAAAACCAATGGAGATTTTAACTAAATCCCCAAAATACCTTCTAAAATGTCTAGATTAACACTTGAGTAGCAGCATGAGCCCACAGGGCCCACTTGAGTAGCAGCATGAGTGGAAAGGCACAATCATTCTAATGTAAACTGCACACACTTCCCTCCATGAGTGAACAGCAAAAACATTTTTATTTTACCAGGGTGTGCCACTGAGACAAATGTCTCGTTTGCAAGGGAGCCCTGCATCTTACAATTACATAGACACACACTCATGTCAAAATGACTTGTCAAATGGAGTTGGATGCAACACACCCAACATGGCTGGCTGTTCCGAGAGATTGTCACTGGAGGTGAAACATCTCTACATGGGACCTATGCTACCACGCAAAGCAACAGGCATGAAGTTTATCGTCACATTTCAAAAGACATGCTTTAGTAGGAAAAAACTATCACAAGTACTCAGTATGAAATGAACAGGACTATGTCGTTTACTGTTGAAAATAAAGAGATGGAGTCACACATGTATAAAAAAAATTGTTTGTTGCATTTACAAATTTTTTAGATGAATGAAACAAATGAAGGAGTACTGTGAATGGGACTTTCTACCATACCTGTCTGAAGCTCTGCAGGTTGTGCTCTGCTTCCTCTTTCTGGATCATCTCATCTTGGAGCCTAAGAATAGCATTGGAGTGTATTATATAATGCATTTCAATTGCCACACCCACATTTGGCGAGGAAGTCCTGGAGTATGGAAGGCCGTGGTGCTACTCTTGAGTTCGACTGTAATATCACCATAACATCTAGAGTCTTTTATCTGAGGTTACTTTCACCAATAACTTACTCTTTGCAGTCGGCTACAACGTTATATGCCTTCTTTGGCATATATGATTATCTGAAGTACAAGAAAGGAAAATCGTTCCCCTTTCTTTAAAAACAGCTAAAATAGTCTAATAGAAAGTTGCAATTGGAAGAATGAGCTCATTTAAGTATTTCGTGATTGCATAATATGTTCAGTGCAAAACTGCATCCAGGCCTTGAGTGAAGAGCGCTTAAAAAGCCCGTAATCTGCGTGTAGTTCTGGGGCTGTGGGCTAATGGCTTTACAAAGAACTAAAGAATGGATGGGCCGTTGCCAAGAGAAACATTTGGGGGAAATAATGCATGTATTCCAACAAAGGTATGGAGAAACAAACTGAAAAGGGACGTGTAGTGCATTAATAGCTCATATAGTCCCTCAGCGATGGGGGGGGGGGGGGGGACATTTAGAAAATTAAATACAGTCGTTGCCTACTTCTCTCTGAGCCTCTCGATGTCCTCTCCCATGTTGTCCCGGTCCACTTCGACATGGGCTTTCTCATTGGTGAGCTGGTCCACCTGCCTCCGCAGATCCCTCATCTCATCTTCGTACAGATCCCCGATACGGGACGCGCCTTTGCCCTTTAGCTGTTCCAGCTCCGCTAACAGGATCTTGTTTTGCTGCTCCAGAAAGCGCACTTTGTCGATGTAGCTGGCGAACCTGTCATTGAGGTGCTGCATCTCCGCCTTCTCGTTGGTCCGGTTGGCTTTGAACTCCGAGTTGATGGCATCGGACAGGGCGAAGTCCACCGTATCCGACGAGAGCCGGGGCATCGGGGCGCTGCTGCGAAGTCGGACATTCTTGGAGGCGTAAATGCTCGGCGGAGCGGAGGAGACGCTGTAGGACATCCGAGAGGAGCGCACCGGGCTCGAGTACTGGCGGCTAGACAAGGTGGACCGAGCCATCCCGACACTGGGCCGTCCTTCGCCGCCGAACATCCTCTTGTAAGAGGATGAAGAGGTGGTTTGCCTGTTGGTTGTCCGGTTCATATTGTAATCCTTTGGTCCCTAAGGTTTATTCTTTCTTCAAAAAGCGGTGTAAATGCCTTCTCTGAAATTGGACTTCCACTTCAGTGTGTGATGAAACCTCTGAACAGTACTACCCCAGCGAGAACTCTGCAGTTGACCAATGTCGGATTTTATAGTCCACTCCTTTATGCAAATCACATGTGGGTGTGATTGACGAAGGCCGGAGCCTACCAGTGAAAACACTGGTATGCGCGCTCATGGCATTAGGCCATTCTTCTATTGTCCGGTAGAGCCTTTTGTTCGGAGGTTGTTTTTTCCCAGTTGCCATTTGGCAAAAGCCAGGACACATCCACAGAGACACAAAAAGTGTTTACTGATGGGCCTTACTGTTTTAAATATAGCCTATAGGAGACTTCGCATGTAAGGGTGTGCCGTCGTTACATCCCTTTAAGCATCCTTTTATGGATATTGTTATCTTCTGGTACAACATTTCTTTCAAAAACTGATATTGGTCACATCCTTAACTTATTCATTACAGGGCCCATAATAAAAATTACATTTGCATGGGATTGCCAAGAATACAGAATTATGCAGTATATATAAATAATTTACGGAACTATGTGATTTGGCTTTTCTTCTACATTTGATATGTATCATTAGGCTACCCACCAACATGTATCCAACATGAGAGTCAAGGTTGATAAAGAACTGAATGGCACTCATTATTCAGATCAAAGTTGACTCCCCCTTCCCCCACCCCATTTTATATGTGTTGCTATGGGAATGTGCATATTTACCTCACAGACTTGACCCTTCCCCCTGCAGGGTTTTATAAGTGCACACACACTATAGCCTGCATCTCATCTTAATTTCTTTGTGTTGGGGGAAAAGGTTTAGGTTTCGTATTGCAACATTCCCTCTTGACATGAAAACTATTCAAGCTGACTGTTTCCTGATATAGCATGTGTCTATTTTAGCAAGGTAGAAAAGTATTTCAGGCAGGTTTTAGGATATAATGTAGACTTAATTATAATAAAATACAATAGAACAGAACATAAGAGAAAATCACACATTTTTAACTAATGACATTACAGTGTATTACATATTATAAACCGCATGTCGCCTAATATAATTAACAGCCTAACTATCTACACAGTCTTTACAGATAATGTCTATGCAAATTCCATAGTACGCAATTAAGTGCGCCTGCGGAACTTTAATATCCGGAACCTTTCTTTTAGTACTCTACTCTGATCGGAAACGCACCAGTAATGCTTGTTTACAATGTGTATGCTGTTAAACCTAGATAGCTCAACTAGGGACCAAACATGGAAAACCTCAGAGTACTAGAATTGTACAGCGGAATCGGAGGAATGCATTATGCATTAACAGGTAACGTTATGTGAAATATGTAACTGTTAGCTAGTCACTTGTGAGTCTGACTGTCTTTTTGTGTCCAAGCATGCTATAAAATGGCTAGCCGCGTCCGCTAACGGTAGCAAGTAAATGGTTTTCTTACTGTTGATAGCTAGCTAGCGTTATCTTGTTCTTAATTGGAGAGCAAATACTAAGTTATTGTTTGCAAAGATGACTGGAAATTGATTTGTAGCTAGCTTCTCGCCTAGTAAATCTCGCAAATTTACCCCAACTCTCGCTCATGCTCAATTGACCAAGGTTAATAGCACCTGTCCAGCCAACTAACCCTTTTTATTTCCAATAAAGCAACTTTTTCTTGAAGTGTGCACTCGTTCACTACTCCCCACAAATCTTAAAGCATTGGATTGGTGGAGGCATAGTGGACTAAACTCTACTCCATGGTGAAAGAAGTTTCAACTGTGGAGTTTATTTCGTTAGTGGAAGCATGGCTAGCGGGTATGTCTACCATATTTCTTATACCAGTTATTTCCTTTCAATTTAGTGAGGAAGTGAACGAGTGTACGCTTTGCTCAGGCAGTGACGTTAATTTGGAATCCGAAAGTTGACGCAGCCTGTCATGCTTTGGCTTTCAACAGGTGTCACTGTCGGTATTCATAAAGTCTATGGGACAATACCTGTTGATCGTTAGATTACCAGGCTCATCAGCAAACCACTAGACCTTAGTGCCTACTGTTGTAAATTAGCTGTCCATCTTTTTATTTTGTAATTTTTATTTAACCTTTATTTAACTAGACAAGTCAGTTTTTCATGTTGATTTACACTCCTATTTCTTTCTCTGTGCAGAGAGTGGTGTGGCAGCAAAGGTGGTAGCTGCAGTGGATGTGAACACCACAGCCAATGAGATCTACAAACACAACTTCCCCAACACTCCTTTACTTCCCAAGACCATAGAGGTGAGCACTCTTAGACCTGTCATTGAGGTCCCGGGTTCACAAGAGTTGCCATACTGCAATCTTAACCAACAGGCTACACTTCTGGGGCACACTTTACCAAAGGAAATAAACAATTTAACTGAAATTGTCAGCTCATGTTAAGTCACATACACCTGCACTTTGAGAGACATTCAAAGTGCCAAGGTTAAAATTAAAGGATATGAAAATTCTTACTAAAGTATCTCAATCAAACAGCGATTTTAGGTTAAAGAGATTATCTGCTACATTTGTATACTTTTTAGCAAATAGATCTGAAAGTAGCCTCATGAGCGAAAAGTGGTCCCTGAATATTGTGTACTACTTCACATATGTGCACCACATCAATACACTCTCTCGCTCACTCTGCTGTGTGCATCTTGCTAGCGGTCACTCAAATGGTGAGGGGCTGATGTTCGTTGGCTAGAATTTGAATTGCTAGGGGGCTGGCCCACATGGGGGAAAATGTAGGGTTGTCTGCTCTGGCAGCATCCAGTCAGTCATGATGCACAACTTGCACTGTCTTTCTAATAATATAGAATAGTCAAGCAGTTATAGGTCTATATGTCACTCTCTTCAAATTAGCCCAGACAAAATGTAGGGAAAATGGCACAGCTTCCAGAAAAGCAGTCACTTTCAAACTAGGGTTTTCGTGGTTAATTAGGGCAAGACAGTAATTCTGCTCATAAATTATGAACTACACATTGACACATCCAGCCCAAAGCGGGAGGTTTAAAAAAACACTTAGTAGTCGCCAAAGTTCCGGAACATTTCTTTTAAGCTGTAACCTTCTAAATGTTGTCTTCGTTTCAAAAGGAAGCACTTTGCTGACATGTGTAGATAATTCAGTCATTTCGCTGTTACTATTCTTAGATGAGTTTAAGTGATCTTTCACCTGGATAATAGAAACCAGCATGGAATTCTTGTCAATTAGTCTAGTCCTTATACAAGAGTAGCTGTTATTGACACAAGATTGTTAATTTGGATAAATATGCTTTATTAATAGTGGGGGCGTATCACAAAATGAATGCCTTTCGTGTCCATTTTATATTTTAAGTAGAAATTGTGCACAAATATTGCATTTTAAAAGCCTGTTATATTAAATGAAGCACCCTTTTTAATATAGACCATATGGCTAATTCAATCAGACTGTTATTATAAATATAGACTTACTAAAGTGTCAAAATTCTGCATTTTGACATGTCCCTCTCTGCACCCTCTGTTACTACTAGGAAGATTTGAACCCACTTAACCCTAACATTTCTCCATGTGTTCAACATCATTGTAAAGCTGTGGTTATTTTGTTGTTTTGACAGTCATTTATGAAGATTCTTATTTAGGCTATTTCATGTGATTAGCCTACTGATTAATTTACTTCTGTCCCTAATTTGAAGGCAAACCCTGTGAACGGAACTCTCTTTTTAACATGGAAACTATTTCTTAAAAAATAAAATGATGAAGAAACATTGATCATCTAATACTCGAATCATAGTGTAAAAGCTGGTGAGCTGGTTCTGTTCTTTTTGGCCATTTGCTGTTTTGTACTGGAAAACCCAGCGGATCGAGCATAACACATCAACCATGGTGTGCATAGATACAAGCTAGATACATTTCTTTGTGAAGCTTGCATTCAATTCCTGCCCAACCTTCCATTCCCCCTGTCACAAGGGGATTTATGGCTGATTTATGAGGATATCGTCAACCTTATTACTTTATTTGGCACTTAGTATAGTCATTCTTCGTTTAACCTCTTGAGATGGGAAAACTTGTTTTTTATTAAATTAAACGTGCTCTTTATGACAGAATGTAAAAACTAATGTGAAATCCAAAGTTTTTTCAAAATGTCTGAAAAGTCACTGACTTGGTGGAAGACCCATTGAGAGAGGGCCTACTCCTTTAGTGTTGCATAGTCTAGGATGTATTTGTTTGTTTGTCTTTTCCCCACATAATCCCATGACTTGTGTTTTAATAGGCTGTTTGAGGTCATTTAGTAACTGAGGAGCAGTTAAGTGAGGGGTAAAGGTTGTGTGCTCTGTCAGCATCCAGTCAGACATGATGCACAACTTGCACTGTGTTCCTAACAGGATAGAATATTCATGCTGTTATAGGTCTATGCGTCACTCTTCAAACTAGCCCAGAGTTTCAGTGAAAGCAGAAGGGCAATTCCATGGTAACGGAATTATGCTGAGATTTTATTTTAATTTTTTTACACTTTAAAATATATACCAAACAAAAAACATTGATTTTAAAGTTTAACAAACCATAGAACTCTATGCACAATTACTATATTTAACACATTTTACCAAAACACATATATAAAAATGTAATTAAAATATATTTTTTTTATATACACTAGCGTTCAAAAGTTTAGGGTCACTTAGAAATGTCCTTGTTTTTTAAAGAAACTGTCTCTAACCAGAATAGAAAGAGGAGTGGGAGGCCCCTGTGCACAACTGAGTAAGAGGACAAGAACATTATAGTTTCTAGTTTGAGAAACAGCCGCCTCACAAGTCCTCAACTGGCAGATTCATTAAATACTACCCACAAAACACCAGTCTCAACGTCAACGGTGAACAGGCGACTCCGGGATGCTGGCCTTCTAGGCAGAGATTCTCTGTCCAGTGTCTGTGTTCTTTTGCCCATCTTAATCTTTTCTTTTTATTGGCCAGCCTGAGATATTACCTTTGTCTTTGCAACTCTGCCTAGAAGGCAAGCATCCTGGAGTCGCCTCTTCACTGTTGACGTTGAGACTGGTCTTTTGTGGGTACTCAACTGGTCTAAAGAAGGATGGTTTATTGCTTTTTTAATCAGGACAACAGTTTTCAGCTGTGGTAACATAATTGCAAAAGGGTTTTCTAATGATCAATTAGCCTTTTTAAAATTATAAACTTGGATTATCTAATACAACATGCCATTGAAACACAGGAGTGATGGTTGCTGATAATTGGCCTCTGTACGCCTATGTAGATATTCTATTAAAAGCCAGCCGTTTCCAGCTACAATGTTAATGTTGTAAATGACTAATGTCTACACTGTATTTCTGATCAATTTGATGTTATTTTAATGGACAAAAAAATAGCTCCCCCCCCCCCCCCCAAAAACAAGGACATTTCTAAGTGACCCCAAACGTGTGTGTGTGTGTGTGTGTACTATAGGACTCCCAATCACGGCCAGTTGTGATACAGCCTGGATTTACAGGAAGAAATGTGCACATACAAAGTTTGGTAACAGAATAACATTTAAAGAGATTATACCGTAATTCTGTTACCAAACCTTGCATCTGCATTTTCTGTGTACAGTTTGAAAGTAGGCCCAGTCATTTTGCATAGAGTTGTATGGTTTGTTAATCAATATTTTTTGTTTGGCATGCATGCTTTTAAAGTGACTAGACCTGCTTCCCTTTCCGTAGAATTGCCCAGAAGTAAATGGAAATGATGTTATTGTAGTGTCTTAAATCCAGGGACATAACCTTAACTGAAGGCAATATAAAGGCTCATAAGCCTGAATGCTTATAACACATTTACACAGCAGTATACCTGCAGGCTTTTAGTATGATGTTACCAAATATTTTATTGGTTGTAAAAATAGAGATTCATGTTATGTGCATACCACTGAGAGTTAATGGTTACACACAGACTTACACTGAGTAGGTTTCCATGACATAGACTGACCAGGTAAAAGCTGTGATCCCTTAGTGATGTCACTTCAATCAGTGTAGATTAAGGGGAGGAGAACGGTTAAATATGGATTTTTTTGTTGTTGCCTTGAGACAATTGAGACATGGATTGTGTATGTGTCCTTTGCAGATGGTGAATGGGCAAGACAAAGATTTAACATAAGTGCCTTTGAATGGGTTATGGTAGTAGGTGCCAGGCGCACCAGTTTGTGTCAAGAACTGCGAAGCTGCTGGGTTTTTCACGCTCAATATTTGTGTATCAAGAATGGTCCACCATCCAAAGGACATCCAGCCAAACTTGGTACGACTGTGGGAAGCGTTGGAGTCAACATGGGCCGGCATCCCTGTGGAAAGCTTTCAACACCTTATAGAGTCCATGCCCTGATGAATTGAGGGTGTTCTGAGGGCAAAAGGGGGGTGCAACTCAATATTAGGATGGTGTTCTTAATGTTTTATACATGTGTACATACAGTTGAAGTCGGAAGTTTACATATACTTAGGTTGGAGTCATTAAAACTTGTTTTTCAACCACTCCACAAACTTCTTGTTAACAAACTATAGTTTTGGCAAGTCGGTTAGGACATCTAGTTTGTGCATGACACAAGTAATTTTTCCAACAATTGTTTACAAGACAGATTATTTCACTTATAATTCACTGTATCACAATTCCAGTGGGTCAGAAGTTTACATACACTAAGTTGACTGTGCCTTTAATCAGCTTGGAAAATTCCAGAAAATTATATGGCTTTAGAAGCTTCTGATAGGCTAATTGACATCATTTGAGTCAATTGGAGGTGTACCTATGGATTCAAGGCCTACCTTCAAACTCAGTGCCTTTTTGCTTTACATCATGAGAAAATCTAAAGAAATCAGCCAAGACCTCAGGAAAGAAAATTGTAGACCTCCACAAGTCTGGTTCATCCTTGTGAGCAATTTCCAAACGCCTGAAGGTACCACGTTGGGTGCGAAAAGTGCAAATCAATCCCAGAACAACAGCAAAGGACCTTGTGAAGATGCTGGAGGAAATGGGTATAAAAGTATCTATATCCACAGTAAAACAAATCCTATATCGACATAACCTGAAAGGCCGCTCAGAAAGGAAGAAGCCACTGCTCCAAAACTGGCATAAAAAAAGCCAGACTACAGTTTGCAACTGCACATGGGGACAAAGATTTGTACTTTTTGGAGAAATGTCCTCTTGTGTGATGAAACAAAAATAGGACTGTTTGGCCATAATAACCATTGTTATGTTTAGAGATAAAAGGGGGATGCTTGCAAGCCAAAGAACACCATCCCAATGTGAAGCACAGGGGTGGCAGCATCATGTTGTGGGCGTGCTTTGCTGCAGGAGGGACTGGTGCACTTCACAAAATAGATGGCATCATGAGAGGGGAAATTATGCTTAGTCGCAAATGGGTCTTCCAAATGGACAATGACCCCCAAGCATACTTCTGACGTTGTGGCAAAATGGCAACAAAGTCAAGGTATTGGAGTGGCCATCACACCCTGACCTCAACCCTATAGAACATTTGTGGGAACTGAAAAAGTGTGTGCGAGCAAGGAGGCCAACAAACCTGATTCAGTTACACCAGCTCTGTCCGGAGGAATGGGCCAAATTTCACCCAACTTATTGTGGGAAGGTTTTTGAAGGCTACCCAAAATGTTTGACCCAAGTTAAACAATTTAAAGGCAATGCAACCAAGTACTAATTGAGTGCATGTAAACTTCTGACCCACTGGGGATGTGATGAAAGAAATAAAAGCAGATTTTTTTTTCTCTATTCTTACATTTCACATTCTTAAAATCAAGTGGTGATCCTAACTGACCCAAGACAGAGATTTTTTTCTATGATTAAATGTCAGGAATTGTGAAAAACTGAGTTTAAAGGTATTTGGCTAAGGTGTATGTGAACTTCCGACTCAACTGTGTGTAATACATATATATATACACACAGTGGGGAGAACAAGTATTTGGTACACTGCCGATTTTGCAGGTTTTCCTACTTACAAAGCATGTCGAGGTCTGTAATGTTAATCATAGGTACACTTCAACTGTGAGAGACGGAATCTAAAACAAAAATCCAGAAAATCACATTGTATGATTTTGAAGTTATTCATTTGCATTATATTGCATGACGTAAGTATTTGATCACCAACCAACCAGTAAGAATTCTGGCTCTCACAGACCTGTTCGTTTTTCTTTAAGAAGCCCTCCTGTTCTCCACTCATTACCCGTATTTACTGCACCTGTTTGAACTCATTACCTGTATAAAAGACACCTGTCCACACACTCAATCAAACAGACTCCAACCTCTCCACAATGGCCAAGACCAGAGAGCTGTGTAAGGACATCAGGGATAAAATTGTAGACCTGCACAAGGCTGGGATGGGCTACAGGACAACAGGCAAGCAGCTTGGTGAGAAGGCAACAACTGTAGGCGTAATTATTAGAAAATGGAAGGAGTTCAAGTTGACTGTCAATCAGCCTCGGTCTGGGGCTCCATGCAAGATCTCACCTCATGGGGCATCAATGATCATGAGGAAGGTGAGGGATCAGCCCAGAACTACACGGCAGACCTGGTCAATGACCTGAAGAGAGCTGGGACCACATTCTCAAAGAAAACCATTAGTAACACACTACGCCGTCATGAATTAAAATCCTGCAGCACACGTAAGGTCCTCCTGCTCAAGCCAGCGCATGTCCAGGCCCGTCTGAAGTTTGCCAATGACCATCTGGGTGATCCAGAGGAGGAATTGGAGAAGGTAATGTGGTCTGATGAGACAAAGATAGAGCTTTTTGGTCTAAACTCCACTTGCCGTGTTTGGAGGAAGAAGAAGGATGAGTACAACCCCAAGAACACCATCCCAACCGTGAAGCATGGAGGTGGAAACATCTTACATCCGTAAGAAGCATCTCAAGGTCCTGGAGTGGCCTAGCCAGTCTCCAGACCTGAACCCAATAGAAAATCTTTGGAGGGAGCTGAAAGTCCGTATTGCCCAGCGACAGCCCCGAAACCTGAAGAATCTGGAGAAGGTCTGTATGGAGGAGTGGGCAAAAACCCCTGCTACAGTGTGTGCAAACCTGGTCAAGAACTACAGGAAACTTATGATCTCTGTAATTGCAAACAAAGGTTTCTGTACCAAAAATTAAGTTCTGCTTTTCTGATGTATCAAATACTTATGTCATGTAATAAAATGCAAATTAATTACTTAAAAATCATACAATGTTATTTTCTGGATTTTTGTTTTAGATTCCGTCTCTCACAGTTGAAGTGTACCTATGATGAAAATTACAGACCTCTACATGTTTTGTAAGTAGGAAAACCTGCAAAATCGACAGGTTATCAAATGATGAAAATTACAGGCCTCTCATCTTTTTAAGTGGGAGAACTTGCACAATTGGTGGCTGACTAAATACTTTTATATAAATCGTTGCTTTCATAATCAGTCTTATATACAGTAGCAATGGCTTACATAGAAAGCTCTCAATCAGCCATAATTCCATAGCACAATCACAGCTTTGAGTAGAAGATGAAACGCTGTTTTTTTAATCAATTAAAACCAAAACTGTATCTGTCATTTTGTGTCGCTTCAAAGTATTTTTGTTTTGGTTTCAGGGAATGACATTGGATGATTTCAACAAACTGGCGTTTGATATGATCTTGATGAGCCCTCCATGCCAACCTTTCACTAGGTACGTGCGTGTGCGTGTGTGTATGTGTGTGTACACATGTCCCTAAGACCTGGTGTTAGCATGTACAGATAATCTCTTCATAGATGTGTTGATGAAGGGACACTGCAATTGTCTTCCTCTCTGTAGGATTGGGTTACAAGGTGACATATCTGACCCCAGAACCAAGAGCTTTCTCTACATCCTCGACCTTCTACCAAGGTTAGACACATACATTTACACTCCCTATTCATCTTTCCTCTTGGTCACTCTTTCCAAGGCCTTGTTTGTTTTATAGGTAGCCAATAGGCCTACTCTGTTTTGTACTATTTCTAGCCATAGGATTGAAGTTCATTCATTCTTTTCCTCTACTGTAGTTACTCAGTTTCCCCTCTTTGTTGCCTAGCTAGTAGCTATTTCTGGAGTCATTAATTCAGTTCCTGGCCACTGAAACCATTGTTCGACACCATCGTGACCATGTCATTTTCTTACTCATTACATTCTGTTCATAGATAGACTGATGTAATAATATCCTGTTGCATATTGCACATTCAGAGTAATAATATTAGCATCAATATGAATTCACCTCTCTGAATTATGTCTTTATTTTAATGAATAAATACATGCTGTGTGGTTTGACCCTCATCTTTCCCTGTAGGCTCATCAAGTTGCCACGCTTCATTCTGCTGGAGAACGTGAAAGGCTTTGAGACGTCCTCCGCCAGGTAACCATGGAGACGGGAGTCCCCTGCTCTGGAAGGTCGCCATGGTTACCCTGTTGGTGGCCAATGGGGTCCCGGGACAGGCTGTGTGTTTAGCCTTTCTCTGTCGCTGTGGATCAGATCAGTGTACAAAACTTTCTCTGAGCACCAGAGAGCCCACTTCTCTACTAAGTCCTGTAGGCCTATACATTTTTCAGCTAAATGCAATTTTTTTTATTTTGGTTACCACATCATTTCTCTAGAGCCCCTTTACTTTTCAACTGTCATGTACAGTGCATTTACTACAGTCTTGTAAAAAAAAAAATATGATCTTACGTTGTCTGTGAGATGGCAGAAGGTATGCCAAGAGTGATGTCTGAATAGTTTTTTCTACTCTGCCTAGAGACTCTTTGGTGAAAACGCTAAAGGAATGTGGATACAACTATCAGGAGCTCATGGTTTCTCCTACATGTGTAAGACATCACGTTTCTTTACATTTGCTTATATTGAAATGATGAGCAGCATAGTGAGCTTACACATCTTCATTCTGTCTATCTCTGTTCACAGCTGGGGATGCCCAACTCCAGACTCCGGTATTTCATGATTGCCAAAGCATCACCAGGATCTTTCTCCTTCCACACCACTTCAGAGGTGGGGCTCGGGCACCTTAACATCAATCTGTATTATGTTATGGATAGGATGTACCTAACTACATGTACTGATGTCTACTTTGCATTCCCGAAAGACAGTAGCTCCATACACTTTGTGGGCAACATTGTCTTCATATACATTTTGTAGACAACATCCTGGTTTTATGTCTTTGTCACCACCAAGTAAATAATGTGAGGTAAACTTATTTCCTCCCATGACCAGATCCAGGAAGGTTTCCCGCAACCCGCAGACAAGGTCTTATTAGAGCCCAGTTCTCCAATCTCACCTAGTCCTACTTCAACTGCCTACCAAGAGGAAGATCACAAGGAAGATGAAGGTGGTATCCTGTACAAGCTGGAGCGGGCTCAGGATACTGAGAGGAAGAGCAGTCAGAACAGAGACCAGTCCCTCAGACAGATCAGTGTCTACCTGGAGGACCAGGGAGAAGGGGAGATGGAGCAGTACCTCCTTCCCACGAAGACCTTGCTGCGCTACGCTCTGCTCATGGATATAGTCAGGCCCACCTGCAGGAGATCTGTCTGCTTCACCAAAGGGTATGGCATTAAGCTGCGCTGGAGCATAGACACAGTAGTTTTTTTTTTCCTGGATCAAAAAAGGCTTTAAGTGGTAAGCCCGTCGGTGCAGCTGAATTTCAGAGAATGTTTTAGAGGCCCCCATCTTGGCGGTGTAGTGACTTTTAGGAATTTTTAAGCTAAATTTCCTGCATTTCAAAACATTTCTCCATAGAGCTGAGAGACATTTTTTTCAGCTTTTAAAGGAATTTCCTGCAATTCGACAGTCTGCTATGGAGCTGAGAGAAAATGTTGCAGTTTTAAAGGTAGACTTGACGTAGATGCAGAAAGTAAACACCATAGTGGGTCAATTTCCGCAACAACAAAGAGCGTTGTGCGAGGCTCAACTTCTCCGGTTTTGGTCTCGTGGCTCCCGCTCTGTAAGTGTGAAGCGAACCCGTACACATAAATCTCGCTCTACAGTGCTGCTTGTGGCAATGTTATTTCGCTGAGTCTACCGCTAAAGCTAATTTCCTGCAGTTCTATGCATTTTGCCATGGCTAATGCTGTGTACATTTGCTCAAACATAACAAAATCTATACTGCTAAATGGGAAATTTAGGAAATTTAGGAAATTTCAATTCTCCCTGACTGTCTAGCTTTTATTTAGGTAATTGTTCATTTTCAAAGATTATATTATATAAAATATTCAGGTTCATTATCTTCTACATACTTCATATCTGTTTTTTAGTCATTTTAAATTTGCAGTGAAAGCGTTTATCCATCCCCATTATTCTAATAACATTTCATTTAAAAATATATATATATATACAGTGCCTTCGGAAAAGTATTCAGACCCTTTGCGTTTTTCCACATTTTGTTACGTTACAGCCTTATTGTAAAATGTATTAAATAAATACATATCCTCAGCAATCTACACACAATAACACATGACAAAGCAAAAAAGTTTTCTCTGGAGAGACCTGAAAATAGCTGTGCAGCAACACTCCTCATCATACTGTACCTGACACAGCTTGAGAGGACCTACAGAGAGGAATGGGAGAAACTCCCCAAATACAGGTGTGCCAAGCTTGTAGCGTCATAGACCAAGAAGACTCGAGGCTGTAATCACTGCCTACGGTGCATCAACTAAGTACTGAGTAAACCGTCTGAATACTTATGTAAATGTCATTTCCGTTTTTAATTTTGAATAAATTAACACATTTTTAAAAAATGTTTTTGCTTTTTTTTTTATAGGGTATTAACTTTAGAATAAGGCTGTAACCTAACAATGTGGAAAAAGTCAAGGTGTCTGAATACTTTCCGAAGGCATTGAATATATTTATTTCACACTGTTTGCACTTTGGCGACCCGAAAAAAACACTAGGCGGCCCGCCGAAGGATTTCAGTGGCAGAAAAACAGTGTAGAGTAGCACAGCTTTACATCATACTCTCACTTAATCTTTTCTGGGATAACATGCATTTTACCCTACATGTTTTCCATGTGTTGGTATCATTCTTGTGTAAACTTTAGTATTTGCTGATTTTGTGTCCCCTATTTTTCCACAGCTATGGACACTACGTTGAGGGAACAGGCTCTGTGCTTCAGTCCTGTATGGAAACAGATGTAGGTTTTTGACCTTACAACCTTACACAAGCCACACGTGTCTTCTAATAGATCACTTAGCCAGCTTATGGATACGTCCACCCTCGCAATGTCTAGTAGGTCTTAGACCTGCCTAGCTGCTCCATTACCTGTCACAATGTGTACATTTAACGTGACAGGAAGCAGAAGTGAGCAGGGTGTTGCATGTGCCTAGGAGAACAGGGTGAGCTCTGCCATGACAGATATATTCTTTGTTTTGCGTTTCCCCTCAGATGGAAGCAGCGTTTAAGTCTCCGGAGTGTCTGTCTGATGAGGAGAAACTAAATCAGCTGTCCAGGTTGAAGCTCCGCTACTTCTCCCCCAGAGAGATAGCCAACCTCATGGGCTTCCCCAAGCACTTCAGTGAGTCATACACACCCATTAGCCAATAACATAAGACGTCTATTTGATTAGTTAGTCGATCAAGAATATGTCCAATCAAATGCAGTACAAAACTCCATAAATCATAGGCCTGTAGGCCATGTGGGGACCTTACTCACAAAGTGCTGAAATTAAAACTAGCCCGCAGCCTACACTAGTTAATTAGTTTGTTGTCGTCACAGCAAACACAGCACAGCTAATGCGTAGTCTTCTGCGCTTGGTAGTTTGCGCCATGTAACCAGGTTAGTTACGGTGAGTGCTAAGCCTAGTTGGCTGTTGTGTGTTTCTGTGCAAAGGTTTTAGTGTAAGGAGCTTTCTGGGTTGGTGATATAATTAGAGAGTAGAGGACGTAGGAAGCCGGCCAAGGTAACAAGATGAGAGAGACCAGAGAGTAAGGGCCTGAGGGCTAATGGGATGACAAAAGAAGGGATCTTAATACTAAGCTAACATATGGAATTGTTTTAAGGTGGTCATTTCATGGATAATTAAATTTTTTGACCCTTTTAGGTATAAAAAAATATATATAGATATGTTTGTTTGGGTTAAGATACAGAATTTGGTCTTTACTACTATAGAAACGCATCGACTAAGACATTCATAAATGGCCAAAAAATGAGTCAAAAAATAAATCATAAGGAATAAGGTTTTGAAGTGTCTGTCTTTTTCTAGGAGATATAAGAAAGCTCAGGAAATATACAATTTAATTTGTACACATACAAACCCCTTGACTTTCCACATTTGTTACTTTAAAGCCTTATTCTAAAATGTATTCTAAATTGCCCCCCCCCCCCCCCTCAATCTACTCACAATACCCCATAATGATAAAGCCAAAACCTGTTTTTGCTCAATGTTTGCAAATGTATTAAAATTTAAAAAACTGAAATATAACATTTACATGCAGTACCAGTCAAAAGTGTGGACACCTACTCATTCCAGGGCTTTTCTTTATTTTTACTATCTTCTACATTGTAGAATAATAGTGAAGACAACACAACTATGAAATAAAACCAATGTAATCATGTAGTAATCATGTAGTAACCAAAACTGTTAAACAAATCTAAATATATTTGAGATTCTTCAGAGTAGCCATCCTTTGCATTGATGACCGGTTGCTTAGGGTCATTGTCCTGTTGGAAGGTGAACCCCCCCCCCAAATCTGAGGTCCTAAGCGCTCTGGAGCAGGTTTTTATCAAGGACCTCTTTGTACTTTGTTACTTTCCCTCGATCAGGACTAGTCGCCCAGTCCCTGCCGCTGAAAAACATCCCCACAGCATGATGGCTCCACCACCGTAGGGATGGAGACAGGTTTCTTCCAGACGTGATGCTTGGCGCTCAGGCCAAAGAGTTCAATCTTGTATCTCATGTTCTGAGAGTCCTTTAGGTGCCTTTTGGCAAACTCCAAGTGGGCTGTCATGTGCCTTTTACTGAGGAGTGGCTTCCGTCTGGCCACTCTACCATAAAGGCTTGATTGGTGGAGTGCTGAGAGATGATTGTCCTTCTGGAAGGTTCTCCCATCTCAGAGGAACTCTGGAGCTCTGTCAGAGTGACCATCAGGGTCTTGGACATCTCCCCAATTGCTCAGTTTGGCTGGGCAGCAGCTCTAGGAAGAGTCTTGGTGGTTCCAAACTTCTTCCATTTAAGAATGAGGGAGGCCACTGTGTTCTGGGGGACCTTCAATGCTGCAGAAATGTTTTGGACTCCCAAGTTGTAGAAACATCTCAAGGATGATCAATGGAAATGGATTCACCTGAGCTGAATTTAGAGTCTCATAGCAAAGGGTCTGAGTACTTATGTAAATAAGGTGATTCTTTTTTTAAGCGTAATAAATTTACAAACATTTCTACAATCTGTTTTTGCTTTGTCATTATGAGTTTTGTATGTAGATTGAGGTAAAACAGAATAAGGCTGTAACGTAACAAAATGTGGAAAAATTGAAGGGGTCTTAATACTTTCCGAATGCACTGTATTTAACCCCTTATTTTTGTTGGCTCAAAACTACTTCCATTAGTTTGTATGTGTTACCTTCAGACGAGTCCCAATCACACATGGGGGTCGCAGAGCAAAACGGAGAGAGTCACCCCTGGCCTACAAAGGTTTGGCCTTTTTATAGGACATTCCATTCGGACGCTACAGACGTTTTCGTGAGAAAATGAGATGTCTCATGATCTGACAAACACAGCTGTAGCTTGGCCACCTTCCACCACAAATGTGGAAGATCGACATAGGCGGACTTGGTGGATTGAGACGCAGCCCACATTTTGATGGTTGTTTTTTCATTATGTTCCTTAGACGTGTCAATAGACTCTCTCTTAAGGATTTTAATGAGGTATGGGCATTCTCATAATACTGTTTAGTCACTTGACAATATTGGGAAAAACTAACCTGGAAATCAGGATCTGTTTAGTCTTGTTCATAGGATAATAGGATAATATGTGACGTAATGATTTTGTGTTGTTTTTTTGCAGCTGTCCCAAAGAACATTTCCACCAAGCAGCAATACCGAGTCCTGGGGAATAGCCTGAATGTACATGTGGTCGCCCGGCTCATAGAACTCTTGGTATCCTAACCAGGCATATGCAGCTCGTGGTATCCTAACCAGGTGTATACAACTCATGGTATCCTAACAAAAAATACTATCTGCCTCGGGAAAAATACTGTTTTCCAGTGTATGTTTTATAACTGAGATAATGTAGCCACAGTCTGTCTGTCCTACAGTCCACAGTTGATCCAGCGGGACAAGTTGCATTCTGTATTTATTGACCAAACTGTGTAAATGATGTTCTACACGACATGGATTAGAATCATGGAATCAACCTTTGCAGATGCCTTTGCTAACTGAATTAAATAAAATGTTTTTTGTTACATTATTTTGTTCTGATTTTCTCAACTTGTATGTATTGTGATGGTTCTTCTTTTTGGCAGTAATTATGAATATGATTTGAGCCTTCCTCGTTTGTCAAGGAAGTTCAAAAACCTTTAATCTTTTATACATGAGAGAAACTCCTCATCTCATTCGGACGTACACTCATTTGAACCATACACTAAGGAATAAGCTTCAAACAGCCAGGTCCCTGCATGTGTTACTGTTAGCTAACTAATGTTCACCCCAGCCTATCCTTAACCTCTGGTTATTCATCTCTTAAATCATGTGATGGCTCGTGTCAGTCACCCAATAAAAGGACATAACCGGTATATAATTGTGTTTAAAATGTCCCCCCCCCCCCCCCCATCCCCCTTTCATCGTTGAGTAGGTTTGGGTGTTTTATGGTTCTATGTGGCTGCCAATGCCTGCTTCCATAAGACCAGTAGGGACAAAGTGCACCCCTGTCCTCCCCTGTCCCTTTCTAGAGGCATTAGTGTTATATCAGATCTGTACGGCAGTATAGTGTCTGAAGAGCAGGTGTCCAGGGACCAGACTCTCTCAGCATGGCTCGGATACAGCAGCTCTCCTGGTTGCTCTTCGGCCTCCTCTTCCTGGTTGGACTACAGTGTGACCAAGGGGAGCACACCGCCCAAGGACCTCGCAGCAAGAGGGACATCAGTAATGACCAGTGAGTTTGGTGATGAGAGGATTTTAGTGATGGCCAGTGGTTGTTGGAATTGTGGTTGTAGTTTATTTTGTTAATCTGCAAGAATGCAGTGTCTGATAAAAGCAGTTGTGTAATGTAATAATTATCTAAAATGATTGAATTTGTTACATAAACTTCCGCATTATTGCAACGGGTAAAAATGTAGTTATCTGGAAATATTTTCGCTTCAGTCAAGCAACTCTGCTCTTCAAAGCTCAACCAAGCATCACCTCCAAAGGGTGCATTTAATCTATTGCTATTGGAGAATGAGCTCATTTGTCATTGAAATCCCCCCCCAAAAGATTAACAGCATTTAGTGCCTAACCTACATGCTATATCATATCTTCTGTATAGTGGTACGTGTTGTGTGTGTCTGTACAATTAAAATGTTGATACATTAAATCTGTTCACATGTAAATGAATGATTTGAAATAAATATCTGGTCCTCCTAGGCCACGCATGTTATCAGAGAACGGTCACCTGGTATTTTCCACCCATAACAAAGAGATCCGCTTCCAGACCTCAGGGTCAGGCAGTGTCAAAGTGGGAGATGAGGACCTCACTCAGCTGATGAGTCAGGTACACACACGCGAGAGAAAGTCTTAAATGGATAAACATATCCACATTGACAGACAATTTGTACAAATGTTTTCATATTTTGTACTATCTTATCGAAAGGCATCCGTCTCTGTTAAAGTTGTAGAAATCATATCAGATCAAGTGGTGGATGTCACCATAGATATGGTAATTGGAACATTGGGAAGTTATTTCGTTTTCTTATCCACTTATCTTGTTCACGTAACTATCTTTAGGAAAATATGTCCAAAAAGCACTTTCTTCAAAATATTCCATCTGTTCAGGACTTTGTTCTGTCTCTCAACATCTCTACAAGCGAGTGTTTTCACATGATACTATGAATCATTAACAACTTAGAAAGAGCAGACTCTGCAATTCAACCAGCATTTGACCAAAGATCAAAAAGTATTAATATCTAATTTTATTGTAGCATGGTTATTACTCTTTAAAAACAATAATTTAATAATGGTGAAGAAAATGTAACATCAAAACTTCCATACCAAGTCTTCTTTACCTCTTACTTCATATAATTTCAGATCAAAACCAACAAAGCTGACATCGACAATATAAAACAAAATGGAGGTGGAACGTCCCCTGATGTCACTAACCAACTCAATACGCTCAACACAAAGGTGTCATCACTTGAAACTAAAGTGACAGCACTAGAACAGGTAAGTACAGTAGGGCCTACTTCTTACATGTTACATATTGAGTATGATGAATCTTACTCTTATTATAACAAATAATAATTTCCCTAATTTCCCAAACCCCTTATCCTCTTCCTCTCACCCTTACCCTCTGCCTCTGTCCCCTCCTCTCTCTTCCTGCCTCTCCAAGATGGTCCAGAGAAAGACATGTACCAGTAATCCCTGTCAGAATGGAGCCACCTGCCTAGACCTGCTGGACTCTTTTCACTGCATGTGCCCCAGCAACTGGGGGGTAAGTGGACACTGGAGTTGACACGGAGTGAGAGAGAGTGTGCTTCGAAGCTGCATTTATGTGTTATTCCTGTTTAAATCTGGTTTTGTGTGTCTGCAGGGTCCCATCTGTGCTGTGGATGTGAATGAGTGCCAGATCTTTGTCGGGACCTCTCAGGGATGTCAGAATGGAGCCACTTGTATCAACACCCCTGGATCCTTTACGTGAGGCCACACACACACACACACACACACACTGAGACAGACAGACACACACACAGACACACACACACACACACACACACACTGAATCTGTCTTCTTGTATTTCTCTTCCAGTTGCACCTGTTCACCAGAGTGGTCTGGTACCCTGTGTACAACCCGCTATGACGATTGTCAGGGTGCTGCCCAGGACCTGTGTGTCCATGGGACATGCATCGACGCAGACAGAATCACACCGAATGTGGTAACTGTCAATCATCATTCAACAGTATTGGTCTACTATTTGATTTCATGGATCTCATCTGTATAAAAACCGAATTGTCCGATTTTCTTTTACTTAGCTGTCGCCTGCCCTGTTTAACTAGCCAAAGATACTTTCATTTAATTAATGAAGACTGTCTAGACAAGGTCATTTATTTCAGCCAACGTCTTCACCCTGGTCCCTTGGCGTCAAACAATTAGTTTAATGTGATAAATGCCCTGTGAAGAAAGCAATTACTGGATTAGATTTAGCACTGCTAGCTACCATAGCCTTAATGTTTATATCATTTTATTAGAGTAGACTAGAGCAATGAAACACTTATTTTTCATAGTGATGATAGATCTGAGGCCTGGTTTTGAGTAGTAGGGACCGATCCATTAGCAGTAGTACAGTGCCGGTGGTCTTACATGGGAGTAGCTATGACCATTTACCCCTTGAATATCAAATAAATTATTTATAGGCAAAGATGCCTTCATCCTCTCTTTATTTTATTTTAAAGGCCCTTTGCTAATCTTATTGAGTCTCGGCTCAGTAGGCCATGATCGTCGTGGAAATAGAATTTCACATTATTGATTCACTACTAGTGCATCTAAATGTGCTCGGTACACATTCTGTACATATTCTATTCATGGGAGTTGACATTAATCCAGGCCATGCCATGTTGTGTTATTTCCTTCCAGCCCAAGTTTAAGTGTGTTTGTGATGATGGTTGGATGGCCCCAGCCGGCAACCCGGCCTGTATCTCAGACGTGGATGAGTGTAGCCTTGCCCAGAAGCCTTGCTCCACCAACCCCCCTGTGACCTGTTACAACACCCAGGGATCCTTCTACTGCGGCTCCTGTCCTGCTGGTGAGTGCCGCTCAGTGCTCACAGTTTCCTTATCATCAATGATATTGTGCATTAGGTCTGAGCAAACTGATGCTTGCTGACCCAAAATGGCTGTCATGGTTGGTTACCTCCATGTGGTTGCCAGATGGATGCTTCTTCCATCTTCCAAAATAGCATGTTTTGATCTTTAGTCGAAGTGCTCTCAAATTCAGTTATACAAGAGTACTTCTTAAGACAAAGACATTGCTCCAGCAAATCTGTACTTTACTGTATTTCTAGGGTTTGAACTTGGGAAAGTACAAGAAAACACAAGATTTGCGATTCGTGAGCGTTATTGAATATAATTTGGAAACGGCTGTCCTTAGCTCCTAGCGGGACTGCCCCTCTCAAGTGATACTTTGACAATAAGGGATCTGGGTCCTATTTCTTTACTCTGGGAACAGCCCCATCGTGATTAACTGAACTCTACAGAGGAACACAGGCTGTTCTATGTGTGAAGATGTGGGGATCTTTATGATGCTTATTGTGTGTGTGTGTGTGTGTGTGTGCATCAGTAAACTATATATCATTTCAACAAACAATGCATCTGTAAACTAAATGTGAATGTAACCTTGAATAATATGCCACTGCCTAACTGTGTAATAAACAATGATTTCCTGTATTACAGTAAATGTCCTTAGCACTGTGTGTTGTGCATTCCCCCAGGATGGCAGGGCAACGGCTACAGCTGTCTGGATGTGAATGAGTGTTCCACTAATAACGGAGGATGCTCCACTACTCCCATGGTCCAGTGTCTCAATACCATGGGCTCCTTCCACTGTGGAACCTGTCCTCCAGGTACCCATATCTGTATCTGGAGGAATGTCTTCTGGATCCTCTCCCTCTTCTTTCTTTACCTTCCTCTCTGTACTGTTTTCTGGTATTTTTCTAGGAGTTAGAAAAGGTTTTCTGTTGCTACAACTGATCTCTTGGTGACACATACACAGCATTTAGACCAACATGGTCTTACTCAGGTTACTGTAAGAGTATCCGTACACAACCCTTGGTTTGAAAGTCAAAACTGAGCTGGTGGATTTGGTGTACCACAGAAGAAAGCTGTCCTTGTTTTCCTGTCCGTGGTTACGGCGGATGCCAGCTGGCAGGTGGATGCTAGCTGACTCCTGGTAGTTTTCAGTAATATAGCTCTGATGAAAAGCAGATGCCTGACTATGTAGTGTGTTCAGCGCTAGCCCTATTCAGAGATCTCTGTGTGTATACTCTCTACCCCTCTGGCTCAGTTTCTGTCTCTCTCGTTTTCAATCTCACTTTGTCGACCTCTCCTCCGTCTGTCCCTGTCTGTCTCTCATAATTAGTCATTGTGCTCAACAGTATTTGATGGCCTTTTTTATAATTCAAAATCTTGCTTTTTGACTAATGTATAGACCCACTGGTTCATTGGTGGATTGATTGATTGGTTAATTGATTGATCTGTATCCAGGCTATGAAGGAGATGGGAGAACCTGCACTCAGGCTAACATCTGTGCCAATAACAATGGAGGCTGCTACCCCCTTGCTACCTGCTCTTCCACTCCAGGTAAACAAGCACACACACACACCTACCTTTACGGCACCTAATGACCACTGGCTGTGAGGATAAGACAGGGCCATTATAGCAGGCGTTGACAGCTCTGCTCTCTCTCACCTCCACAATGGCTGACATCCACTATGAAGACTGTTACAGCCAGGAGACTAGATTATGATGCTATCTCATGAGTAGAGGCTGTGAGTGCTGAGAGAGCAGAGACACCAGAGCTCAATTACCTATTCACCTATGGGAGGAAATGTAGTATACTTTTGTTGCATGGTAGTTAGGGAGATTTGGTTTATTTCTCTAACAAATTGTCCTTGTTTGTGCTGTATCCCTTATCCCTCATCTTTATACCCACTCCAGTAAATGCACCTGTGTCTTTTAATGTTATGGTGAGTGAGTTAATCAGGTATCCTGACTATGTCTCTGTGCTTCCAGGCTCCACCCTCCCAGTGTGCACCTGTCCCCCAGACTACACAGGAAATGGCTACGGCCCAACAGGATGCACCCAGAGCAGCAATATCTGCCAGACCAACAATCCATGTGTCAACGGACAGTGTGTGGTGAGCGTGGGTTACATGGGACTCTAGCAGCTTCACAGTTTCTCAGAACCAGGATTTTACTCCTTAACCTATGATTAGTCCAGTTTTCATCTATACAGTATATTGTTTAAGCAGTAAGGCATGAGGGGGTGTAGTATGTGGCCAATATACCACGGCTAAGGGCTGTTCTTATGCACGACGCAATGCGGAGTGCCTGGATACAGCCCTTAGCCGTGGTAAATTGGCCATATACCACAAACACCCAAGGTGCCTTATTGCTATTATCAACTGGGTACCAACGTAGTTAGACCAGTAAAAATACATGTTTTGTCAAATACGTGGTATACAGTCTGATATACTACAGCTGTCAGTCAATCAGCATTCAGGGCTTGAAAAAACCCTGTTTATAATTGGGTTTTGGTAACATTTTTGCTGTATCCCCCCAGCCTACATCCAACGGGTATCTCTGTACCTGTAGTCCTGGCTGGGGAGGGGTGAACTGTGACCAGAATGTCAATGAGTGTGCCAGCAACCCATGTCAGAATGGAGGTACCTGCAACGATGCACTCAATGGATTCACCTGTACCTGCACTGACCAGTGGACAGGGCCAACTTGCCAGACCGCACAGCAAGGTGTGTGCATGTGTTCGTGCCGTCACTGCTTTGCATGTATATCTGTGTCTTTATGGAATGATAAAGAGAAATGGACTTATTTCAGGGCGTTTTGCTGTGTTTGTACAGTGTGTGTACTGTGTGCTTCACTTACCTGTGTGTGTTGTCAGTGTGTGGAGGCTACCTGACTGGCCCGGCTGGTACATTCAGCTACCCCAACACCCCTGGTAGTGACCAGTATGACCACCAGGTCAGCTGTGCCTGGGTCATCAGAACAGACGTCAACAAGGTCGGTGTAATCTAATGCCACACAGTCACTTACACGCGGCAGGTCCTGGACCAGACTACACATGACAAGACTCGACTCACAGTCTAACAAAGAGTTTGGCATATGCTGTTACATCAGTAGTAATGCAGTATCCCATGGAATAAGCATTTGTTGATTTGAATGCCTAACAATATGTGACATTTGTTCTATTCATTGTGCACGCCAAGTAGCTATAGAAGATGAGTGAGTACAAGAGAAGTGGAATAGTTCTTTAATGCTGTGTTAATACTGTGGTGTTAATTTCTTCCCAGATTCTACGGATCACATTCCCTCACTTTGAGCTGGAGAACAGTGCCAACTGCAACTTTGACTTCCTTCAGATCCACGATGGAGAGAGCGCCTCGGCCTATCAGTTAGGGAAGTACTGCGGTACCAGCTCCCCCGCAGAGCTCTTCAGCTCCCACAATGCATTGTACTTTTGGTTCCGCTCTGACCATTCCGTCAACGCAGGCGGCTTCACTGTGGCCTGGACCTCACAGACACCAGGTGTGTGTCTGTGCTTGTGTGTGCCTGTGCGTGTCTGTGTTAGCAAGAGACCTAGACAAAATGTATTATTTGCAATCTACCTGAAATAGCTTAGTCAGGCGTTACCCATGTGCAGTCCTCTCCTCACGGCAATATGTACCTGTTTGTCCCACCTCCAGTATGTGGCGGGGAGTTGACCGAACCCTACGGTAACATCAACTCACCTGGTTACCCTGGCAACTATCCACCCAACCGCGACTGCTATTGGACGGTTGACGTGGCCCCCGGCCTGCTCATCACCTTTGCCTTCGGAACCCTCAGCCTGGAAAACCACCCTGACTGTAACTATGACTACCTGGAGGTGAGGCAGGCACCATGGCAACATGTCCCTTCAGCTATGGAATATATATATATATATATAGCCCCCCACACATTATGTGAATATTAAGATTTTTCATTTTCATCCGCAACTGTGAAAGTTCTAGGTCTGTTACTGTAACGGTTGTCTGCCCTTGGTTCTGTGTTCTGTGTTCTAGATTCGGGATGGTCTACTCCCAGAAGATACGGTTCTAGGGAAGTACTGCCACAATGTGTCTCCCGCCCCTCTCCAGACCACGGGACCTGCAGCATGGATCCGGTTCCACTCTGACTTCTCTAACTCTGACCGTGGCTTCCACATCACATACACCACCTCTCCATGTAAGAGATCTCTGTCATATCAACTACTATTAACAACTGACCTTTGATAAGGATAGGATTATTACAAGGATTCTCTATGTTTTGCAATGTCATATGCAGCTTTTCTTGGTCCCAGATCTTTGTGCTGTTTTGCTCCTTCTTATGGTCATTCCATAAATTCCATAAACATCCCAAAGTGGTCTGGGACTAGGCTATTCTAAAGGATCTCCCTCTCCAACTGAAGGTCATGTGTCCGTCTCTCTCTGTTCTAGCTGACCCTGGTTGTGGAGGAACCTTTACAGAGAGCGAGGGCATCATCATCTCCCCCAACTGGCCCAATAACTACGCCCACAACCGCCAGTGTGTCTACGTCATCCGCCTGCCGGCCAATGAGATTGTCTCGCTCAACTTCACGCACATGGACTTGGAGTCCCACAGCGGTTGTGTGTTTGACTATGTGGAGGTACAGTAGTGTGTGTGTTTTTGTTTATCTATCCTTGTGGGTACCTGAAGTCCTCACAAGGATAGGAAAACAAAGAAATTCTGACATTTGGGGACTATTTCCCAGTCCCCACAATGAAAAATGATAGGTTAGGTTTAGGATTAGAATTAAGGTTATGGTTAGGCATTACAGTTAGGTGTAGTTTTAGGGTTAGGATTTCAGGGTGTAAGGTTAGGGTTATGGTTAGGTTAAGGGTTTGGGGTTAAGGAAAAAATGATTTTGATGGGAATAAATAATTTGGTCCCCACAAGGATAGCAATACAAAACTGTGTATGTGTGTGTTTGTGATTGAGATTGTTGGTGATGTCAAGGTGCTTTGTCTCTGGGAGGGGGATTAGCTATGATGTGTGTACCTGTATCTCTGTGTCCTCGTAACATTGTTCCTGTTTGACTCTCCTGGTTGTGTTTCCCAGATCCGTGACGGTTCCACAGAGACAGACCCTCTGATTGGGAAGTACTGTGGCAACACCATCCCTGCCCCCATCCTGTCCTCCTCCAATGCTCTCTGGATCCGCTTCAAGTCTGACGGATCAATCACCCAGGCCGGGTTCAGGGCCACATATGAAGTCGGTGAGAAACACAAGCGCTGTCTAACCACACCAGTGGCAAAACACTATCTCTTCACTGTCTTGTCACTGGAAAACCCCAACAAACCACAAGCTCTTCAGATATGCCAAAAAAGCATGACCCGGTGACATATAGGGTTACTGATAATGTACTGCATCCATATAGTGCTTCTCACTAGGTCTCTAAGCAGTTAAAATCTCTAGTCCTGTGACACGTCTCCCCGATCTCTACCTCTGTAGTAATCACATTTCAGCACAGCTGCCTCGCAGAGCTTATTGAAAGTGTGAGGCTTTTATGTGACGGATAAAAAGGGTTGTGTATTCAGCTTCTTCTGCCCCCTCCCCCACCATGCAGCTTTGTGTGTGTGTGTGTGGCCATCTCATATGTCTGTATGCCTGGCCTGTGTGTTATTTAACAGCTGCTCGAGAGAGAGAGACTGAGGTTATATCAGCACAATTGAATTATTGACATAGTCGTGTTCTGTTCAATGTTCTCTACCTCTCTTATTGAACCCTAAGTCTTCCTGCGCCAATGGCGATCTCTGGTGATTAAACACACTCTTAACGCACACCGTGAATAGTGTGTGTGTGTGTGTGTGTGTGCGCACTTTAATGGCCCACCCTCTACTCCATCTTCTGCACCTGGAAATGGCCTGTCAGACTGGACTACTTAGTGTCAAAGTTCTCCATGCTGGTTCTCTTCGCTCTGGATTTGCATATACAGTATGTGAAGTGTAACAGTCGTGTATGGTGATCTGAGCCAAAAGACCATTTACAGTTTTGTCATTTAGCAGGCTCTCTTACAGGTCCTTACAGTTAATTTTCATTATCTGGCCACTGGTTTGCGGTCCATTAGAATGAATTAACTTGACCTCCTTTTCCAATTAGTTTGTGCATAGCCATCTAGAATTGTCTCAATGGAGTTCTCTCTTTCCCAGGCTGTGGTGGCACCTTCTCTGGGACAGGTCAGATCCGGTCCCCCTACCACCCTGATGCCTACCCCCACAACAAGGAGTGTGAGTGGGTCATCAACCAACCACAGGGCTACGTTGTCACCCTCAACTTCCTCACCTTCGACATCGAGAGTGGCTCCTGTGTATATGACTTTGTTGAGGTATTCAAAATTCACTCCAGCCTTTCATTCTTGAATTCTGCCTCTGATTGTCAAACATTGTCAATTAATATACAGTACCAGTCAAAAGTTTGGACACCTACTCATTAACGGGTTTTTCTATATTTTTACTATTTTCTACATTGTAGAATAATAGTGAGGACATTAAAACTATGAAATAGCACATATGGAATCATGTAGAAATTCCCCCCAGAAATGTCCAGGAACTTGCAGGTGCTTGGTGGAAGAGTGGGGTAACATCTCACATCAAGAACTGGCAAATCTGGTGCAGTCCATGAGGAGGAGATGCACTGCAGTACTAAGTTTAGCTGGTGGCCACACCAGATATTGACTGTTACTTTTGATTTTGACCCCGCCTTTGTTCAGGGACACATTATTCAATTTCTGTTAGTCACATGTCTGTGGAACTTGTTTAGTTTATGTCTCAGTTGTTGAATCTTGTTATGTTCATACAAATTATTTACGTTAAGTTTGCTGAAAATGAATGCAGTTGACAGTGAGGGGACGTTTCTTTTTTTGCTGAGTTTATTTACATTGCCAAAGCAAATGAAATGGATAATTAACAAAAGTGAAATATACCATACAAAATTAGCAATAAACATTACTCACAAAAGTTCGAAAGGAATAGAGACATTTAAAAAATGATGGCTATATACGTTGTGCAAATAGTTAAGGTACAAAAGGGAAAATAAATAAACATAAATGAGGGAAAGGTGGATACCTAGTCAGTTGTACAACTGAATGCATTCAACTGAAATGTGTCTTCCGCATTTAACCCAACCCCTGTCGTATTATCAATGGTGTTTGTTCTTCACTGGTTGCCCTTTTCTTGTGGCATATCTGAGGAAAATATGTGTCTCTAATATGGTCATACAGTTGGCCGGAGGTTAGGAAGTGCAGCTCAGTTTCCACCTCATTTTGTGGGCCGTTTGCACATAGCCTGTCTTCTTTTGACATGTCTGCCTTCAGTCGCCTTTCTCAATAGCAAGGTTATGCTTACTGAGTATGTACATAGTAAATATTTCCTTAATTTTGGGTCAGTCACGGTGGTCAGGTATTCTGCCACTGTAGGGCCAAATAGCATTCTAGTTTGCTCAGGTCTTTTTTTGTAAATTCTTTCCAACGTGTCAAGTAATTATCTTTTTGTTTTCTCATGATTTGGTTGGGTCTAATTGTGTTGTTGTCCTGGGGCTCTGTGGGGTTAGTTTGTGTTTGTGAACAGAGCCCCAGGACCAGCTTGCTTAGGGGGCTCTTCTCCAGGTTCATCTCTCTGTAGGTGATTGCTTTGTTATGGAAGGGTTGAGAATCGCTTCTTTTTAGGTGGTTGTAGAATTTAACGGCTCTTTTCTGTATTTTGATAATTAGTGGGTATCGGCCTAATTCTCCTCTGCATGCGTTATTTGGTGTTTTACGTTGTACACAGAGGATATTTTTTCAGAATTCTGCATGCAGTCTCAATTTGGTATTTGTCCCATTTTGTGAATTGTTGATTTGTGAGAGGACCCCAGACCTCACAACCATAAAGGGAAATGGGTTCCATAACTGATTCAAGTATTTTTTGCCAGATCCTAATTGGTATGTCAAATGTTATGTTCCTTTTGATGGCATAGAAGGCCCTTCTTGCCTTGTCTCTTAGATCCTTCACAGCTTTGTGGATGTTACTTGTGGCGCCAATGTTTAGGATGAGATATGTATAGTTTTTTTTGTGTGCTCTAGAGCAACGGTGTCTAGATGGAATTTGTGGTCCTGGCAACTGGACCTTTTTTGGAACACCATTATTTTTGTCTTACTGAGATTTACTGTCAGGGCCCAGGTCTGACAGAATCTGTGCAGAAGATCTAGGTGCTGCTGTAGACCCTCCTTGGTTGGGGGCAGAAGCACCTGATAATCAGCAAACAGCAGACATTTTACTTCAAATTCTAGCAGGGTGTGGCAGACTGTTCTAGTACCCTTGTACTAGTCAGTATATATGCTGAAGAGAGTGGGGCTTAAGCTGCATCCCTGTCTCACCCTAAGGCCCTGTGGAAAGACGTGTGTGTTGATTTGCCAGTTTTAACTGCACACTTGTTGTTTGTGTACATTTATTTTATAATGTTTAATCCCCAACACCACTTTCCATCAATTTGTATAGCAGACCCTCATGCAAAATGTTCTTTCTTTATTTCTTTCTCTCTCTCGCGCTCTTTCTTTCTCTCTCGCGCGCTCTTTCTTTCTCTCTCTATCTTTCACTCCTTTCTCTCTTCTTTCTTTCTTTCTTTTTCTCGCTCGCTCTCGCTATCTCTTCTTTCTCTCTCTTGCTTTCTTTCTCTCTCTCACTCTTTCTTTCGCTCTTTCTCTCCTTATCTCTCTCTTTCTTTACCCCCCCCACCCCCAGGTAAGGGACGGCTCCACGGTGAGCTCTCCTCTGATTGGTACATACTGTGGCAACACCATGCCAGCCATGCTCCAGTCCACCCAGAGGTCCATGTACATCCGCTTCAAGACTGACTCGTCTGTCTCCAACTATGGCTTCACCGCAGCCTATGACTCTGCTATGGAGGGTAAGCCCCTGGCACTCATAAGATATGTAGTTTATTCTGCCTTAACTTAAAGCTCAAGTATCTAGTAGTGTGTATGTGTTGTCAGTGAGTGGTATCTGTGAGCCTATGTGTCCTGGGACAAATCCTTTGTCTCTGTATAATATTTAAAAAAATATATTAATTGTGTTGACTATGAGTGAGGTGTAAAAAGAATAGTAATTTTGAGCCTGTTTCCCTGTTTGATACCATGGTTACAGGTTGTGGCGCTACTCTTAATGCCCCATCGGGCTCCCTCACCAGCCCTGGCCATCCCAACAACTACCCCCATGGAGCCAACTGCACCTGGTACATCTCTGTCGCCCCAGGCAACCTCATCCGCCTGTCCTTCACCTCCTTCAACATGGAGTACCACATCAGCTGTAACTATGACTACGTAGAGGTGTATGACAATGGCACCGTGGCGACTGGGACCAAGCTTGGCAGGTAGAGTACAGTACACGCAAACAAACCCATGTCAAGGTGTTAAGAACCCGTGGCAATATGGTGATTACCATAAATCATGTTAATGTGTGTGAACCTTGGCATGATTCAAAGTCAATATGCACTCTAGAAGTGATTCACTCTCGTGATAATTTACTCCCAACTCGACATCAACTCAAACTTCAGTTAACTTCTGTTGATTGTTTGGGAAAGAATAACCCTTTTTTCCCCCTCCGCATGCGGCCTATCTCTTTCCAGGTACTGCGGTCGGTCCGTCCCTCCCTCTCTGACCAGCACAGACAACCTGATGACTGTCCTCTTTGTCTCCGACATCAGCCTAGCAACCGAAGGCTTCTCTGCCAACTATGTCTCCATCGATGCCACCACCGGTACGGTTACCCTCGGCAACAAGAAACATTATGGTTACCCTTGGCAACCGCTATTTCCATTTACAACCCCCCCCCCCCCCCCCCCAACAACACATTCATTCACAGAATAAGTCACATAAAATCTGTGATATATGAGGGTTAGGAAGAAGAAATCACCGCCCCTACGAGTACTGTTACCCTCAACAACATCAAGAATTCAAATGAACAGAAAAATAGAAAATATCTTGTCACATAAAATAGATGCGATACCAGGGTTAGAGGGGGTTCAAACCTTTATAACAAAATAAAGAAAACTAAACAAGAAAACATACAGAAAAGATGGCAGTAGTAAAGTAGAAGATTATATCTGAGTTTGACCAATGCTTTGCCTCTTCCTTGAATGGTACTGTAATTTACTACACACAACATTACCCCTTTATGGTGTTGAGGTCTGGTACTGCAAGACTAACCTTATGTTAACCCCATCCTTCCCCTCATATTCACTAAATCCTATTCCTCTCATGTCTTCCCCAGACTGTAGTGAGACTTTCACCTCCCCTACAGGAGAACTCAGCTCTCCTAACTTTCCCAGTAACTACCCCAACAACCGCCAGTGTATCTATAAGATCATCGTTGGGGTCAACATGCAGATCATGCTCAACTTCACTGACTTTAATATGGAGGGCTCACCACCCAACTGTGCTTTCGACTATGTAGAGATCAGGTGAGCACCCAGTCATAACGGGCCTGATCTTATTCAGCTGTTACAGGAGGATGTTTGTCAGTTGTATGATTCAATTTCACTTGAGCAGTCATTTTGGTGTAGTTAGCAGCTAGCCAGGCAAGAGAACCCATGCCAAAGTGAGTGACTGTGAAACCAATGTACAATAATGTGATTAGAATCAAATGAGAACTATGTCAGCAAGCGTGATGAGACGAAAGCTGTTAATATAGCCAGCAACTTAAATGCCACTATTTGTATCTCCCACGGTTCTCTCTGTCCCACAGAGATGGCGGTTATGAAACCTCTCCTCTGATTGGCAAGTTCTGCTCCAACCAGAGGCCTCCAATGATGGTGTCCCATAGCAACCGCCTGTGGCTCATGTTCCGTTCTGACTCCTCTGTCACCCTCCCTGGCTTCAGGGCACACTGGGACGGCACGCAGACAGGTGGGTGTGTGTGAGAAATGTCTATTTCATTAGCATCATCTTCAACAGGTATTGTGATACATACCCTAAAATGTACTATACTTGAACTACTCCGAATCTTAACTCCACCCCTCTGTTTGTACCTCTCTCCTCCTATTCCTCTCCTTTTGTTCATGCCCTTTCCCAACCTAGGCTGTGGAGGTACTCTGACCACCAGTTCGGGAGGGTTCTCCTCTCCTAACTACCCCCTACCCTACCACACTAACGCTGAGTGCTACTGGCTGATCAAGGCCGGCGCTGGGAGCCTGATCACTCTCAGCTTTGGTGACTTCGACCTGGAGTCCAGCACCAGCTGTACATATGACTACCTGGCCGTGAGTACAGAGCACTGTTCAAGGTTATCACACCCACATAACAGTCAGTCAGTACAAACTGAAATTGAACAGGAGAGACAATATGTGTCTATGACGTTGCTGAAAGAAAAGCATATCCCTTGCCCCTTTCGATATCTAACATAATGTCTGTCTGCCTGCCCATCTGTCCGCCCGTCTGTCCGTAGGTGTACGATGGGAACAGCACTAATGCTCCACAGCTGGCCAACCTGTGTGGGTCTCAGTTGCCCGCCCCAATCAACTCCAGTAGGAGTGAGCTCTATGTGAAACTACGCACAGACAGTGTCGTCGCAGCTGGAGGCTTCGTGGCCATGTATACAACCAGTGAGCATCTATCTCTCACACACACACACACACACACACACACACACACACACACACACACACACACACACACACACACACACACACACACACACACACATCTAGCTTTATGCAAATATACCTCCCCAGTAGCCACTCCATGTAATTGATGTGTCAACGTGTCCTAATGGAGCTGTTGGGTGATTATAAGCCATCTGGCTTTCCAAAGACATTCAGCCATCTCTGTTTGCTGCTTGAGCTGGTACGCTCATGTTGATTTTGTTATCATTTTGTAGGTTCCATTTTACTTTCTTGTTATCCAATTTGTACATGTTTACTTGACATAGTTACATTTGAATCTTGAGATACAGTAAACCTTACTACAGTTCATGCCGTACCATACCTAAGAGGCTTACAACTGGTATCCCAGGGTGCCTTTTGTTTGGTTTCCATGGAAATGGGGTTAGGGAACGCACTCTTGAGGTTCGAGAGGTGAGGAGACCGAGTTGCCAGAGGTACTCGCACTACAAAAGAATGTCAGAGTGGGGACTGGCTTTTGTTCTTATTGTCAGTGTTGTCAAATGGTCTTTCTGGAAGTCATGCTGAAAGAACAAGAGGTCACTCTTAGTGATGTCTATCTTGTTTTGTTTCTGTCACAGCGCTTTCCAATTTGGCCCTGGACTCATGTTCTCATTCTGGCCCTGGAACACTAATTGTCACTTAGGTTTATACAGAGAGGTCAGCTCTGCTCTGAAGATTTATTTAGTTATTCCTGGAAAAATAACACACTTTCAGTTTGACTTTTTGTTGTCTCTCATGCTTAAGCTTGACATTTCTGTCCTAAAACACAATGTACATTTATTTCCTTTTAATATTGGAATATATTTTGGTAACAAGCAAATATATCCTTATATCACCATGAAATCTAGTAAATGGAATACTGCTAAATTCACTAAACACGTTACTATGAGCTCACTCTCTGTCTTCCGTAGACTGTCAAGGTGTGCTGATCGCCAACCAGGCGCGTGGGGAGATTGAGTCTCTGAACTACCCCAACACCTACCCCCACAACTCCCTGTGTAGCTGGACCATCCAGGCCTCCATGGGCAACACCATCAACTACACCTTCATGACCTTTGACCTGGAGGGGACCAGCGTCTGTAGTTTCGACTACGTCAAGGTGGGTGGTGCTCTTTGGGAAACAGTGCAAGATAATGTGATGCTAGTGCGGTTTAATGAACTCTAATCAGAGTACCATCATAACATTTGGAAACTGAATGGATCTAATGATAGAGGTTGAAACTGAGAAACTGTCTCTGTTGACCTGGCCTGAGCTTTCTGTTCTCCCGGATGACATCACTCCAGGAAAGGAATCGTCAGGTCAGGAGGTCAGAACCCCCTTCATGTGATTAGTGTTGCGTGTTCGTAGTCATTGGTGATGGGTTGGCCTATTCAATTCTGGGAGGAAGTATCAGTTTCCTCTGCTGTGCTCTACTGACTCACCACATGGACAGGGAGCAGGAGACAGATGGACCGCTGACTCTGCTTATACTCTGGAGATAGTGTAGACAGTGACTGGTTCTCACTACATGCATCAACACTTTTGACATTACCTGATAGGTGTGAGTTTTGATGCAATTTAAAAATAAAAACAATTCTTAGTGAGAAGTTGGATTTCAGCTCTCTCTCCTCTGTACAATAGTTACTAGTGTCCTGGACTGAGCTGAAATAGAATGTGACTGAAACCTGCATGGGAAGTAGTTGATAGACAGTTTCCTGTGATCTGCACAAGTTCTCACAGGTTTTCTTCAGGGGTTCCTTTTGACATGATTTTCAAGGAAGACCCAATTTCTTAGAACATGCTACAAGGTGGACCTTTCATGGCTTACATAATACAAGTGAGTTCTATGGCTCTTCATCTAACTCACTCACTGGAAATAAATGTCTTTGTGGAAACAAAATAGTGCTGTTTTCAACTCGCCCCCTGGTCACCATGACAACCCCAGCACACATGGATGACATCATGGGCTCTTGTAGTTAAATAGACTCATTCTGTGCGGGTCTAGATTTCCTGGAGACTGGTAATTCACCTCCTCCTGCTGCCCCTCTATTTGGCTAGGCTGATCTCACCACTGTTTTTGTTGCCTCTACTCTATTCCACAGACCTGCAACTTTATGGTGCCAGTCTAAGTATTTTACTCATAGAACACTATGGCACAAATGACACCCCTATGGACCCTGGTCGAAATGAATGCCAAACATTTAATAATTTTCAGTGTACAGAACAGAAATGTCTCATGAACATTGTCATGACATTGTACTCTCAAATAATGTTGATTGTAACTGAGGGAACGATAACCTTGTTGCAAATCACCAATAACACATTACACAATCGTAATTCAACTCTGTAGTTATATTGGTCTGCGTTGTTCTTTAGTCCTCACAGTATATCCACAGGTCTTAACAGGGAATGATTCATCTATCCAGCTTTAATTTCACCTCTTCAATCTTAGGCCTCTAAATCCATTCACTGACATGTAGACATAGAGTGGGATCCATAATTATTGGCACCATTGATAAAGATGAGCAAAAAATACTATATCAAATAAATAATACAAATACTGAGCTATATTGTATGCTATTAACATTTGGACAATTATAATATTTTATACAAATACAGTTGGTCAGTGAAATAGATTTGATTTAACAAGTAATAAAAATTAAACTGTCTAAAAAAGATGGGTACATTTTTAACACCCGTTTTCAATACTCAATACCTTACCTTTGCGAGGATAATGACAATGAGCCTTTTTATAAAAAATAAAAAATGAGCTTGGAGAACACATTGGGAGGGATCTTAGACCATTCCTCCATAATGAATCTTTCCAGATCCTTGATATCCTTTGTCTGCGCTTATGGACTGCCTGCTTCAATTCAAACCACAAGTCCGGAGTCTGTGATAGCTATTGGCTCGTTTCACCTTAAAAAGCACAAGAAAGAGGATGTCTGACAAGTAGTATGGAGCTGCGGCACAGAGTATTGTTTCTTCATCCTATGTAATGTATTCTCAGTGAATTTGGTGAGTTTTTAGGCGCATAGGAGTCATAGGACACATCTCCTTCGCATAGAGTTAATCAGGCTGTTGATTGTGGCCTGTGGAATGTTGTCCCACTCTTCAATGGCTGTGCGAAGTTGATGGATATTGACGGGAACTGGAACATGCTGTCGCACACATCGATCCAATCTTTTTCACAACGTTGACATCAACAAATCGCTCACCCACACGTCACCATACATGTGGTCTGCAGTTGTGAGGCCTGTCAGACGTACTGCCAAATTCTCTAAAATGACATTGGAGGCAGCTTATGGCTGAGAAATTAACATTCAAATCTCTGGCAACAGGCTTTGGTGAACATTTCTGCAGTCAGTGTGCCAGTTGCACGCTCCCTCAACTTGAGACATCTGTCTCAGTTCTTCAAGCTTTGTCAAGTTGGTTGTTGATCATTGCTAGACAAACATTTTCAATTCTTGCCATAGATTTAAGTCAAACTGTAACTAGGCCACTCAGGAACATTCAATGTCGTCTTGGTAAGAAACTCCAGTGTATGTTTGGCCTTGTGTTTTAGGTTATTGTCCTGCTGAAAGGTGAATTTGTCTCCCAGTATCTGTTGGAAGGCAGGCTGACCCAGGTTTTCCTCTAGAATTTTGCCTCTTCTTAACTCTATTCCGTTTATTTTAATCCTGAAAAACTCCTTCGTCCTTGCCGATGACAAGCATACCCATAAAATGATGCAGCCACCACCATGCTTGAAAATATGAAGAGTGGTACTCGGTGATGTATTGTGTTGGATTTGCCCCAAACATAATGCTTTGTATTCAGGACATAAAGTGCATTTCTTTGCCACATGTTTTTCTGTAGTGTTTCTATTGTAAACACTTTGCATGTTTTGGAATATTTTATTCTGTACTGGCTTCCTTATTTTCTCTCTGTCATTAGTATTGGGGAATAACTACAAGTTTGTTGATCCATCCTCAGTTTTTTCCTACCACAACCATTAAACTCTGTAACTGTTTTAAAGTTACCATTGGCCTCATGGTGAAATCCCAGAGTGGTTTCCTTCCTCTCTGGCAACTGAGTTAGGAAGGACACCTGTATCTTTGTAGTGACTGGGTGTATTGATACAACATCCAAAGTGTAATGAATAATTCACCATGCTCAAAGGGATATTCAGTGTCTGCTTTTACCCATCTACCAATAGGTGCCCTTTGCGAGGTGTAGGAAAACCTCCCTGGTCTTTGTGGTTGAATCTGTGTTTGAAATGTATTGTTCGACTGAGAGACCTTACAAAAAACTGTATGTTCGTGTTATAGAGATGAGGTAGTCATTTAAAAATAATGTTAAACACGTATTATTATACTCTATTATACACTATTACACGACTGCGTGGCCAGGTACGACTCCAACACCATCATTAAGTTTGCAGATGACACAACAGTGGTAGGCCTGATCACCGACAACGACGAGACAGCCTATAGGGAGGAGGTTAGAGACCTGGCCGGGTGGTGCCAGAATAACAACCTATCCCTCAACGTAACCAAGACTAAAGAGATGATTGTGGACTACAGGAAAACGAGGACCGAGCACGACCCAATTCTCATTGACAGGGCTGTAGTGGAGCAGGTTGAGAGCTTCAAGTTCCTTGGTGTCCACATCACCAACAAACTAGAATGGTCCAAACACACCAAGACAGTTGTAAAGAGGGCCCGACAAAGCCTATTCCCCTTCAGGAAACTAAAAGATTTGGCATGGGTTCTCAGATCCTCAAAAGGTTCTACAGCTGCAACATTGAGAGCATGGTTGTATCACTGCCTGGTACGGCAACTGCTCGGCCTCCGACCTCAAGGCACTTGAGAAGGTGGTGCGTATGGCCCAGTACATCATTACTACCTCAATTAGCCCGACTGCCGGTGCCCCCACACATTGGCTACCCGGACTATCTGCATTGTGTCCCGACACCCGACACCCACCACCCGCCAACCCCTCTTTTACGCTACTGCTACTCTCTTTATCATATATGCATTGTCACTTTAACCATACCTACATGTACATACTACCTCAATCAGCCCGACTAACTGGTGCCTGTATATAGCCTCGCTACTGTATATCGCCTCGCTACTGTTATTATTCGCTGTCTTTTTACTGTTGTTTATTTCCTTATCTATTGTTCACCTAATACCTTTTTTTTTTTACATGTGACAAATATTGCACACAGAGTGAGTCCATGCAACTTATTATGTGACTTGTTAAGAACTTTTTTTACTGCTGAACTTATTTAGGCTTGTAATAACAAAGGTGTTGAATATTTTGCTTTTCATTTTTTATTAATAATTCCACTGACATTAGGGGCATTGTTTCTAAGCGAGTGACACAAAATCTCTATTTAATCCATTTTAAATTCAGGCTGTAACACAACAAAATGTGGAGAAATTCAAGGAGTGTGAATACTTTCTGAAGGCACTGCCCTTCTTAGATTAGACCCCCCCCCCTCCCAGTTTCCACCTCCCTTTCAGGCCTCAGAATATGTCAGGATTCATTAATCTCATCTCCTCTCTCCTCCCCTCTCTCTGTTCTGGTCTGTTACATAAGAATACACCATGCCAAGACAATGGAGCTTATTGTTGCATTGTCACCACACCACTATACTAATACAGTATGTTTACAATAGGAAGCCATATTTCAGGTTATTAGTACATATGTTTGAATTTAAATACATTTCCTGTAGCTCTGAAGTCCCGTGAAGCTAGCCAAATATGTGTGTGCTTGTATTTGTAGCTTTATTCTAATAATAATTCAGTTTTCTCAGAATAGCTAACGGTTCCTAACCTGTTTTGATATTTTCCCCAGCTGTACAATGGTCCCAATGCTCAAGCCCCTCTGATTGGCTCGTACTGTGGGAGCACGCCCCCTCCGGCTAATACCACCACTAGCTCCTCCCTTCATATGGTGTTCAGCACTGACTCCTCAATTGCCATGACGGGCTTCCAGATGCTCTGGTACCAGAACGGTGAGACCACAAACACAACCACAACTAACTCTTGTACCACAACACAATCACAATACCACTATAAGTAATAGAACCATAACAACCTTACACAACAAACTGTCTGTGTCCAAAATGGCACCCTATTCCCTTCATAGTGCAGTACTTTTGACCAGCAAAACCCGCCCATCTGGCACTCCAGGTAAGCTAGAGCAAATATTTCAAATAGTATTTAAAACCAGGTCTGACTGTTAGTATGAATATCACGTTTTACTAGCTAGATCGGAGAGGGACCACAAATACCACGCCCCCCCCCTTCCTCTTACTGCTGTGTTCCATTATGATGTCATCTGTTCCTACTCTTCACTTCTTTCCAAACAACTCTGGGAACTCCCCCTGCCCACACTCCCACATAGGGAAGGGCCTGGCCCGAACACTCAATGTTACTGGACGATTCATTGTAAAATAGGCCTAAAGTACAGCCAAAGTGTTCTGTGTTGAATTATTTGGTATAAGACTGAATGGAGGGAATTGGCAAGAGAAATTGTCAAATGTGACTGCTTGTGGTAGAATATGCATTTGTCATAAAATACACTCCTAATTTAAAGTAATCCCATGTTTCAGGGATATTCAATGATTTACAACACAGAGCTAGTCTGTGGAGCTAGTCTGTGGAGCTAGTCTGGGGAGCTAGTCCAAAGGAAAAGTTAGATCAAGACTACCTGGAAAGCTGTAAGAGGCTTATGGAAGATAAGAGATGCCACAAAGTTTAGAGGCCAGCATTCCTGTTGATTTTTCATCAAGTATTACACTCCAATTTGGTTAATATTGAAGAAGTTGTAATTAGCTCAAAGTCGTTTACAGATTAATTGTTTGTGCTCTTCTTTGCACAATTACATTGCACAATTTGCATTCCCATTTGCAACACATGCAGTGTACACACAGTATCATTTTTACAAATTGTTCCCTAGCCATTCGGTCCCCTGCTTTTATTTATATTCCACAACACTGAGATTTACTGAGTGAATAGCAGGATGCCATTGATGTTGCTGAAATGATCTTGATCGTCATAGACCTATCTAGATTCCCATAGACGAACATAGATCTCATTCCCTTCCTCCAACTGCACAGTGACGCTATAAGCGTCTTGCTGTAGATCTTGCTGTAGATCAGGGTGGTGTCCGACGTACCCGACACCTCGTCCAGCTAAGAATGCCGCCTTTGCTTTGGCCAGGGTACCTGCAGAGTGTTTGAACTTGAGTGATATAATCACTCATGTTAAATGCTGTAACAAACTGTAGTGAACAGTTACAGTATTAGCATATTTCATCCAAACAATGGGAAAGGAAGTTAGCCTAACCCTTTCAACGTTAAAAATGTTTGATGAAATTAATGAACACATTGATAATATACAGATCATTAATAACAATCGTAAATCTGAATTTGACAGCTTGTGAATACCGTATGCTCGGGGGATAATACTGTACGATTTGGAATGGATATGATACTCACAATCTTTAAATAAAATAACTGCCATGACCACAGACTCGGTAAATGAGATTGTAGAATGCAGGTAACAATGTTACCTGCATTCTTCTTCAGCTCCCCCACCTGGCTCTCCATGTCCCTGAGCTCAGCCACTGTGATGCCCAGTTGGGATGTAAGAAATAGGAGAAATATGAATAGCAAGCTTTCAAGACCGATTATTGAAAGGGCGTAGTGTAAATCTATGAATTTCGTATTACCTTCATTCACTGTCTGTAGGGTAGCCACTGTAGACTCCGCCCCTGTCAGTCTGGCCTTCAAGTCCCTGAGCTCAACCACTGTGGTGCTCAGTTGGGATGTAAGCTTTAGCGAGCTTTCAGACTCAACTAGGCTCCACCTGCCTCACGCTGGCACTCAACTCCAATGCTTGAGCCATTGTATTGTAAGTAGAAGTGTTTTTAAGGGCCATCGTTTGAGACATTACAGACCTTAACCATAATGGACAAAACAGCAGAGAGTTAAGGTGAGCTCCGTTTATGAATCAGCCAATTTTGAATCCATTATTTATTTTTAAAAGAGAAAAATAACAGGTCTAACGGGTTAAATAGTCTATTAATTGATACCTTTGATCTCAGTCTGTAGGACAGCCACTGTAGACTCCTAGCTGCTTAGCTCCTCCTCAGTCGCTTTCAGCCTGGCCTCCATTCCTTCTATCTTTATCAGTAAAATAAATGTCAGGCTGGCAGCTTCTCCCTGAGTCTTCTAGGATTTGACTATTAGCTTCCTGACTTTCTGCCCTCTCTCCCTCCATGTATCTCAGAAGTGATCTCATTCCCTGTGAATATGCCCTCGATTTCTGCCCCAGTCCGACCACCACACAATAACACCAACAGAGCTGCAACACCCCTCATTCTTTACCTGGACTCTCAACGTCGTTAGCCCTCCTATGTTGAGCCCACTAGGATCTTCCAAGCCCTGTAAACACATATCCGTGTGAAGTGTTTAGTGAGGTCCATGTGTCTTTATGGAAAAATCGGACATGCTCTGGCAGTCAAGGTTTTGGGGAATGTGCATCTGTTTGGTTAATGTTGCATTGCCAACTCATGTGAACATGTTATCATCATGGTTAATCTTGTTCATGTTTAATATTGTGACAACAGCATGACTTTTGCAGGAACATGTCGATGATCTAGTTTGTTGCCCCCTACTAGAGGTAAATTGCTCTGTGTAATTACATTGGTGTAGTATGGTAACACCTCATACAGTATGGACAGGATCTGTTTAGTTGGTAATCATCTGTATAAATACTGTATGAAATTACACACCTTAATGACAGGTGGATTGTTGTCATGATTAGTCTCTGTGACCAACACTAACCAGCATCTCTTTCATCTTTCCTATCACTGTGTCCCAATTACCTCTTTCCTCCCATCTTGCACTTGTTCACTTCCCTTCAATGATTTGAAAGGACTGGTATAGCAAATATGGTGGAAACTCCAACTAACCCATAGCTTCAACAATCCAATGCTTTTAGATGTGTGGGAAGTGGTGAGCAAGTATACACTTCAGGTTAAAGGAGAGATTAGTGGGACCCACCCCTTGTCTCCATCAGCCTCACTGACTCAGTGTGGCCCCCTACAGGTTGTGGTGGGGATCTGTCTGGTCCCACGGGTTCCTTCAACAGCCCAGGATACCCCAACAGATACCCCGACAACAGAGAGTGTTTCTGGTACATTCAGACTGCCACAGGAAGCAGCATCACCATTACCATCTATGAGTTTGATGTGGAGTACCACCCTGACTGCAACTATGACGTACTGGAGGTAATGTGTGTGGTGTATCAATGTGTGTTGGTTTGGCTCTTAGGGAGTATATATTTGATTCTGCGTGATGTATGCCAGAGTTGTGTTGTGCTCCCTCCTGTGCTAGCTGTACCCAGAGGGCCTAGCGCAGAGTAGCTCACGCCAGTGGAATGCTGACTTCCACCAGACAGAACAGTGAATGGAGCCAGTGGGGCAGAAATGACCTGGAAATCACAGCTTAGGGAGCTAGCTAGCTGGCCTTTTTCTGGTCCAACTGCCTCCAATGCTGGACTAGCCCCGACCACTGACAAACTACCCACAATCCCAAAGGCTGGTGCCACACCCTAACATCCCACAAATGTCACTTTATCATCATGTGGTTATCAGCTGCTTCTTCCTGTCCTGTAACTGACCAAAGATGTTTGTTATTGAGGAAACCATCTGTAGTCCAGCAACACATGTGAAGGATGGTCTGACAATTAGCTAATTTGATTCCCATATGTCCTATTTTTAAACCAGACAAATGACCATAGATAAGGATATGAACATAGTTAAGTGATAACCTCAGCTCTAAATATGCAGTGACAGTCCGAATATGTATTCTGTAGGGTCTTTGTTCCCTTCAATGGCCCGTTGTTGCTACATCAGGTTGTATGTACACTGAGTGTAGAAAACATTAGGAACAACTTCCTAATATTGTGTTGCATCGCCTTTTTGCCCATAGAAAAGCCTTAATTCGTCGGGGCACCTCTACAAGGTGTCGAAAGCATTCCACAGGGATGCTGGCCCATGTTGACTCCAATGCTTTCTTTCCACAGTTGTGTCAAATTGGCTGGATGTCTTATGGGTGGTGGACCATTCTTGATACACACAGGAAACTGTTGAGCGTGAAAAACCCAGCAGCGTTGCAGTTCTTGACACACTCAAACCGGGGAGCCTGGCACCTACCACCATACCCCTTTCAAAGGCACTTAAATCTTTTGTCTTGCCCATTAACCCTCTGAATGGCACACATATACAATCCATGTCTCAAGTCTTTAAAATCCCTCTTTAATCTGTCTCCTCCCCTTCATCTACACATATTGAATGGAACACTGGTCACTTTAATGTTTACATACTGTTTTACCTATTTCATATATATATATATACAGTGCCTTGCGAAAGTATTCGGCCCCCTTGAACTTTGCGACCTTTTGCCACATTTCAGGCTTCAAACATAAAGATATAAAACTGTATTTTTTTGTGAAGAATCAACAACAAGTGGGACACAATCATGAAGTGGAACGACATTTATTGGATATTTCAAACTTTTTTAACAAATCAAAAACTGAAAAGTTGGGCGTGCAAAATTATTCAGCCCCTTTACTTTCAGTGCAGCAAACTCTCTCCAGAAGTTCAGTGAGGATCTCTGAATGATCCAATGTTGGACCTAAATGACTAATGATGATAAATACGTACAATAATAAATGAGAAATATCCAATAAATGTTGTTCCACTTCATGATTGTGTCCCACTTGTTGTTGATTCTTCACAAAAAAATACAGTTTTATATCTTTATGTTTGAAGCCTGAAATGTGGCAAAAGGTCGCAAAGTTCAAGGGGGCCGAATACTTTCGCAAGGCACCGTATATATATACTGTATTCCAGTTCAACTTATGCTGTATATATACTGTTCTATCCAAGTATTCTTCAGATATACTACATATTATATTGACATACTGTCCATAATATCTATACATCCCATAACATTAGCACATTGCTCACACATTGCTCATACTACAATAATTCTTCATTACATTATTTTACTTTTAGACTAGTGTGTATTGTTAGATATTACTGCACTGTTGGACCTTGGAACACAAGAATTTCACTAGGTCCAGACCTGTCATCTCTCTGTCCACCACCACCATTTAACTGTATCTTCCATACCCCTTAACACCTGAACCTCTAACCCTTCATCTCTAACCCCTGTCTTTCCACAGGTATACGGAGGCCCTGACCTTTCAGCCCCCAGGCTGGCCCAGCTCTGCACCACCACCTCCAGCCCCCTCCAGGTCTCCAGCACAGGGAACATGGTCACAGTCCGCTTCAAGTCTGACCCCTACGTCAGTGGCCGAGGATTCAATGCCAGCTGGGTCGAGGTCCAGGGAGGTGGGTGATAGTGGGCCATAGACGCATACTGTACTGCACATACACACAGGTTTTCACCAAATCCCCCCCCCCCCCCCCCCCTCTCTTCCTCCCTAGGATGTGGAGGTCCGATCAAGGCCCCCAGTGGAGAGATCCACTCCCCCAACTACCCCGCCAACTACCCCAACACGGTGGACTGTTCCTGGACCATCTCAGTGGACGTAGGCCACCGGGTCCTCTTCAACTTCACTGACCTGGACATAGAGCTACACTCCACGTGCCAGTGGGACCATGTAGCTGTGAGTGACTTACTTTCTGAATGATAACGTGTGTATGGTATTATTACTCCTGGTTTGAGGAGGAAATGAGGAATGTGGTTGTGGTCTTAGTGTCTTTATGCCAGTATCTCTCTCAATGTCACGGCATTGGCAAGTCCACACTAACAGATGTCAAGGTCCTCTGAAAGAAACGTGGCATCTGAACACATCAACCGCTGTTCTGAGGGCAGTTTCCAATCTGTCCCTCCCACTGCCTCTGCCGTTCTAAGTGGCCTTTGTCACCATCCTCCCATCCCCCCCCCCCCCCCCCCCCCATCACAGAGAGACAAAACGCAAACAGGCCAGAGCTTCCAGGGCCCATCTTCCAGGGCCCATTGTTAACACAGTGAAGGGCAGATAGTACTACTGAAATGATGTGAATGCTAACACCCTGATGTCCCTCTGGTCAAGTGCCCTAGTTGTCGGTGACAAAAGCTAGTGCTACAGATTCTGTTCAGGGAAACAAGTAGAATTCAGTCTATGCGAAAGAGCATTCAGTGTGTAAGATACATGCTGCTATGAAATACTGCGTTGAGGTAGCCAACAGAATAGTTATCCTTTGAAAAGCCCCTGTATGAGTCAGGCAGGTAGCCTAGTGGTCAGAGCGTTGGGCAGTAACCGAAAGGTTGCTAGATCGAATCCCCGAGCTGACAAGGTAAACATCTGTCGTTCTGCCCCTGAACAAGGCAGTTAACCCACTGTTCCTAGGCCGTCATTGTAAATAAGAATTTGTTCTTAACTAACTTGCCTAGTTAAATAAACATTTTAAAAAATGTAATAAAGAGCTGGTGAATGTTATTTTTTCACTTCATTGAACTACAGGAAACAGAAATGATTCCATATTTTCCATTCTGTATGTGTATGTGTGTGTGTGTGTGTGTGTGTGTGTGTGTGTGTGTGTGTGTGTGTGTGTGTGTGTGTGTGTGTGTGTGTGTGTGTGTGTGTGTGTGTGTGTGTGTGTGTGTGTGTGTGTAGATCTATGATGGACCCAGTATATCTGCTCCGCTGCTGGGTCAAGTGTGTGGTCAGACACGGCCCGCCCCCATCACCTCCACCCAGAACACCATCTTTGTGCGGTTCAGGTCTGATGCCAGCCTCAACCACCGGGGCTTTGCCGCCACCTTCTCCGAGGGTGGGTCATCAGCACAGCTGGCACGGCAATAGATACAAATATTGATACATATACTTTACCTCTCTTAGTCGTTATTGAGACATTGAACACATTTCTGGTTTATTATTAAAAATATTTATGTGGACGAAGTCTGTTCCAACATTGAAAAACATATGTTTATAAAACACATTTTGTTATAAAAGTGTAGATTTTGGTTTGGATTCTTATTGGTAAGAAACTTTTATTTCTCTCAGCTTGTGGAGCCACCTTCTTGACAGATGACGTGGGTGGGACCATCGCATCGCCACGGTACCCTGCTGTTTACCCAGCCAATCAGAACTGCAGCTGGATCATCAAGGCTCAGTTGCCATGTGAGTTAGCCAATCACATCACAGATACACACCACTCGATCCACTGCACTACAACTCCCATTCATTTCAATGGCCTGCCAGCTTTGGTATTTGTATTAACCAGTGATACTTTGTTTTTATATTGCAATGTAATTGATAGTTATCTGTAACAAACTGAAGTGATGCTGTGTCTTGTTTTCTCTTTCCACACTCTACCCAATGCACAGTCAACCATGTGACCCTGTCGTTTACGGACTTTGAACTGGAGAGTCTCAACTCCAACTGTTCCCACGACGCTGTGGAGATCCTAGATGGAGATAACTACATGGCACCAGTCATTGGTAAGGTCATGTTACAGAAAATAAATAATATATAATAATACAGATCAGTGCTACACAGTGGATACTGGTCCTCTGAGGTTACATACTATAGAATAATATTAACAAGAACGGGATATAACAAGGACTGTGTAACCCTTTACACTCGTAACTGTATATGGTGGAAATTGGCAGATTTGAGCACTGATCACCTCCTAAATTGGTACGCTGTGGCTGTACCGTAACATGCTCATAAAAGCAAATTCCCATGAGTGTGAAGGTTAATGTCATTGTTGCAGCACATGGCCTTTAACATGAAAAAAGTACTGTGTCGAAGTATTACTGATTACTACTCCAACACAATGATAGATGACGTTTTCCATGTTAGTTGTGGTGATTATTTATTTTCCCCTCAGGTCGTTACTGTGGCACTGAGATCCCTCACCCAGTCACATCGTTCAGCAACGCCCTGGTCGTCAACTTTGTCTCTGACTCCTCTGTCGCCATGAAGGGCTTCAGAGCAACCTACACTGGCTCCACCTCAAGTAATGCGTCTATTAGTGGGACCCAATGGTTGTGTCACATAAGGTCTTAAAGTACCTTCAGAAATTGAGTTTGATTCCACACATCTACTGCTGCCTATTGCCTACCTTTTTGGAAATCTCCATATCATCTGACAGTGATCAGTTCTGACAGCGACTAACTCTTAACCCTCCTCTCACGAATCCTAACCCCGTCTTCCTCTCCTAGGCTGTGGAGGGGACTTGCTCATGGAGACCGGGGCCTTTAACAGTCCTAACTACCCTGATGCCTACCCTCCCAACGTGGAGTGTGTCTGGACCATCACCAGCTCCCCCGGCAACCGCCTCCAGCTCTCCTTCATGTGAGTCTCCTATACTTATTGCACGGGTTATGACATGGGTTATTACATGATCAAATGCCTCCATATTGCATCTTCTACATATTCTGAATATTTATTATACTGTAAGACATTGCCTCAGGGAAGAACATTAAATATGTTCTTTCACCATGGAATAAGTTGTAAATACAGTGGTTATAACAGTGTTATTACATAGGTCATTACACATCAATGACTAAGCTAATAGTTATTATTTACTTCTCCTGTGCCAGTATGTTCCAGCTGCAGCAGAGTTCTGACTGTAACAATGATTACCTGGAGATCCGGGAGGGAAACTCCACAGGCGCTCTGGTTGGTCGGTTCTGTGGGGTCTCCCTCCCCTCCAACTACACGTCTCTGATTGGCCACATCCTGTGGGTCAAGTTCCGCTCAGACTCCTCTCTCAGTGGAGCTGGATTCAGAGCTACCTTCTCCCACTGTGAGTGTGTGTTGGGTTTTTGTGGGCGCGTGCATGCGCGTGTTCTACTGAGGGCCGTAGTGTCTTACTGTTTAACCCACTCTCTCGATGACACAATGCATCTCTTCAGATGCTTTCTCCGTTCTGTTAACTCCATGCCCAGCATCACATCTCTGTCTTCTTCTACTGATGCACAAACGCTTTCAATGACAAGATACAGTACTTTGGCTTTAGATGCGTCCAGCCATACTCGGTATGCTAAACACAGGACATGTGGTCTCGCCTTCTCCAGTGTATGGGAATGACATCACAGGTACGTCAGGACAGATAGCGTCTCCACTGTACCCCCGGACGTACCCCAACAACGCAGACTACCGCTGGACCATCACTGTACCTGGAGACGACTACATACAGATCCATTTCCTAGACATGGACATCGAGGACCTGTACGACTGCTACTATGACCAGCTTAAGGTGTGTGTCGTCGAGGCGACTGATTCTTTTGAAATGACAACCTCTTCCTTCAATAGAATTCAAAACCGTCATCTTCGTTTTGATATTAGGAAATGTTAGATCACTATCATCCTTGAAAAACTCACTGTGAACATGAATAATAAAATACAAATGTTATATAAGAACCATAAACCATTTGGCCAGTCTTTTTCATAACCTCTAACCTCTCTCTGTGTGTGGTCAGATATTTGATGGGCCCAACATCCACGCCTACTCCCTGGGGAAGTTCTGCGGTCTATCCCTGCCCGCCTCGGTCAGTAGCTCCGGCAGCACCGTGACTCTAGAGTTCCAGTCGGACACTGTGGTGGGGGGAAGAGGCTTCCTCATTGAATGGTCAGCCATACAGAGCTCTGGACCCCTGCCCACGATAGCACCAGGTGTGTGTTTAAGCCAGTGACTATTTGTGCACCCATCCATGTGTGTTACTATACTGATTTCTATCTCTCTCTCTCTCTGTAGGTGCCTGTGGGGGGGCTCTGATGCCAGGCGACAGCCCCAGGTTCCTCTTCTCCCCTGGCTGGCCAGACAGCTATGACGCTAACCTGGAGTGTACCTGGGTCATTCGTTCCCCTAACTCTATTGTGGAGTTCAACCTGCTGTCTATGGACATGGAGGACTACCCCACCTGCTACTTTGACAGCCTGGTCATCAGGGATGGTGAGTGAGAGAGAGGCCTGGATCATGTTCATTAGGCCACACAGTAGCAAAAAATCAAGTATTTCTCATTGGACAAAATCAGATAGTGCCTGTTTGTTTCACTCTGTGTTCTGTTTCGTGCAAACTGAACATGACCATGGTTTAGTAAGACCTTTATACTAGACTACTGGTTAATCAGCTTTGTGTGAAGCGTAAAACACTGAGGTTTACTTTCTAGTGTCTGGGAGACCGTATGTCACAACCACAACACTACAGTGTGTTTATGTTTTAGCTAAGCAAATGGACACGTCTCCTCAGTGAACACTGCATGTCCTTTCCTTTGTGTTCCTAATGTTTACCCCATTGTGTGTTCTCCTCTCTCAGGTGAAACCAACCTGTCCCCCCTGCTGAACACTGTGTGTGGCCGTGAGCTGCCTGGTCCCATCCACTCTACAGGGGACTCCATGTTCCTCCGCTTCACCTCAGACAGCAGCGTCTCCGGGAAGGGCTTCAACGCTTCCTACTCCAAGGGTGAGCTCACTCACAACCCTCTCTGAAGCAATCCAATCACTGGAGGTTGTTGACCCTGCTAACTTGGTTGACATGTCATGTTGTTTACCCTGCTAATGTGTCATCGGTTCACATCTCATTCTCTTAACCTTGCTTGTGTCTTATTGGTTAAAATCCCAGGCTGTTGATTTCATATTGGTTTGTATCATAGGTTTTTGATCTTCCTGGAGTCTGTTTCTCTTTGACTTTGACAAATGCAGATCATTTTTATTTCATAGAGGATGATATCATTGACTGTATTTATCTAAAGGAAAAAGAAAACTCTCAGTATCTCTTTGACAAGTGACAATAAAGTTATTGTTTTCTAATTCTCATTCTAGGTTGTGGTGGTCTGCTGCACGTGGACAGGGGTGTACTCTCCACCCCGCGGTACCCCGAGAACTACCCATCCAATCTGGACTGTAGCTGGCACGTGATGGTGACCTCAGGCTTCAGAGTGTCTGTTAACATCCAGAGCCCGTTCCAGGTCCAGGGTTTCGGCACCGCCTGCAGCTCTGGAGACTACCTAGAGGTGAGATACAGTGCATTTGGGAACTATTCAGACCCCTTGACTTTTTCCACATTTTGTTCCGTTTCAGCCTTATTCTAAAATGTATTAAATTGTTTTTCCCCCTCATCATTCAACACACAACACTGACAAAGCAAAAACTAGTTTTTAGAAAAGTTTGCAAATATATTAAAATGAAATATCACATTTATGTAACTATTCAGACCTTTTACTCAGTACTTTGTTGAAGCACCTTTGGCAGCGATTACAGCCTTGAGTCTTCTTGGGTATGACGCTGCAAACTTGGCACACCTGTATTTGGGGAGTTTCTCCCATTCTTCTCTGCAGATCCTCTCAAGCTCTGTCAGGTTGGATGGGGAGTGTCACTACACAGCTATTTTCAGGTCTCTCCAGCGATGTTCAATCTGGTTCAAGACCGGGCTCTGGCTGGACCACTCAGGGACGTTGTCTTGACTGTGTGCTTATGGTCGTTTTCCTGTTGGAAGGTGAACCTGAGGTCCAGTCTGAGGTCCTGAGCGCCCTGGTGCAGGTTTTCATCAAGGATCTCTCTGTACTTTGCTCCGTTCATCTTTCCTTCGATCCTGAATAGTATCCCAGTCCCTGCCGCTGAAAAACATCCCCACAGCATGATGCTGCCACCACCATGCTTCACCGTAGGGATGGTGCCAGGTTTCCTCCAGACGTGACACTTGGCAATCAGAACAAAGAGTTCAATCTTGGGTTTCATCAGACCAGATAATCTTGTTAATCGTGGTCACTGATGAGTCGTGGTTTTGTCTCACCAGGGGTGATGGTCGGATTCGTGTTTATCGTCCAAAAAATGAGCCTTAGACTGTGGCCTGTACTCTGGAGCGGGATCCATTTGGAGGTGGAGGGTCTGTCATGGTCTGGGGCGGTGTGTCACAGCATCATCGGACTGAGCTTGTTGTCAAGGCAGACAATCTCAACGCTGTGCATTACATGGAAGACATCCTCCTCCCTCATGTGGTACCCTTCCTGCAGGCTCATCCTGACATGACCCTCCAGCATGACAATGCCACCAGCCATACTGCTCGTTCTGTGTGTGATTTCCTGCAAGACAGGAATGTCAGTTCTGCCATGGCCAGCAAAGAGCCCGGATCTCAATCCCATTGAGCACGTCTGGGACCTGTTGGATCGGAGAGTGAGGGCTAGGGCCATTCTTCCCAGAAATGTCCGGGAACTTGCAGGTGCCTTGGTGGAAAAGTGGGGTAACACCTCACAGCAATATCTGGCAAATCTGGTGCAGTCCATGTTGTGGAGATGCACTGTAAATGTAGTTGGTGACAACACCAGATACTGACTGTTACTTTTGATTTTGACCCCTCCTTTGTTCAGGGACACATTATTCCATTTATGTTAGTCACATGTCTGTGGAACTTGTTTAGTTTATGTCTCAGTTGTTGAATCTTGTTATGTTCATACAAATATTTACGTTAAGTTTGCTGAAAATGAACGCAGTTGATAGTGAGAGGACGTTTCTTTTTTTGCTGAGTTTATATAGTGAATGAACCAGTCTCCTAAATCATTTTGAAAGTCACAGTTACATACTTCACTACACATAATATACTAAACCTTGTTATAGCCAGGAAGAGTGATTTGCTCTGACAGATTCAATTTACCCAGGGAGTGATATGGATTGTAACATGACCCTTACCCCTCTGTGTGTGTGCGTGCGTTACTGTGTGTGTGTGTGTGTGTGTGTTTGTGTGTGTGTCCGTGTGTGTGTTCAACCCGCCGCCTGTCTGTCTTAGTTGAGGAACGGTCCGGATGCCTCAGCCCCCTCTCTGGGGGGTCGTCTGTGTGGCACCAGCCCCCCTTCCATCACCCAGACAACAGACAACAACCTCCACATACGATTCATCTCAGACGCCACCAACGAGGGCAGTGGCTTCAAGCTGATCTTTGAGGCCCACAGCCAGGGTGAGACTGTAATAACAGTAAATTGTTATAAAAATGTTTATAACACAGACAATCAAAGGTTTAGATAGAAACACTCTAATGTATGTTTTTACATGATTGAGACATCACTGTATTTTGTGCTTAAGAGCATAGAAGTCAAAGTGTATGTGAGAAAACACCTTCTGATTTCTAGATTTTCCTAATCACATGCATTTTCTCTCCCCCTGTAGCTTGTGGAGGAAGCATTGTGTTGAGTGACTCCGACCCTCCAGGCTATATCACGTCACCCAACTACCCCCAGAACTACCCCCAGAACATGGACTGTATCTGGGTCATCACCGTGCCCAACGGGGAGTCTGTCCAGATCGACTTTGACGATGAATTCGACATCGAGCCTACGTCCAAGTATGAAAATGTCCCATTTGATATCATCGTCATGTTGTAATTCTTCACCATGTTTCTTTTTACTTGTACTTGTTATAAGTTCATATGTCAGAACGCCATATGTTTATTATATATGAGCACAGAGTATAATAGTGTTTCTAATAGATTGGATCCAAGAGCTATATATTGTACCATTCTGTTGTAATTTTTTTTTGAAGAAAACAATTACCATGAGATTTACCCCCAATGTTTTGTCATCAGCTGTTTCTATGACTACGTTGAGCTTCGTGATGGTGCCACCTCTGATGCTAACTCCCTCGCAAAACTATGTGGCAACACCAGGCCCTCTACCGAGCATTCCACTGGCTCCACCATGTACCTGCGCTTCCGCACAGACAACAGCATCACACACAAGGGCTTCAAGGCCAAGTACTCCATCGGTGAGTGTGTAACTGGAACAGAATCAACCCACTCCGCCACACTCCCTAGTACAGTCTCGCACACGCTCCCACACTCACTCAAATACACTTCACCACCTACAGAGACCATGAACCCTTTCAGTGGGCATGTTACAGTATCAAACGTATCTCAGAAAGCAGATGTATTTTGCTGCCTCTTCTACAAGATACAGGTGATACTTGGAATGACCCGGATCTCAATCTCAGTTTTTTTTTGTCTTTTCAATCCAACACAGCCACGTGTGGAGGCACATACACTGGCCAGAGTGTTAACCTCAAGAGCCCAGGTTTCCCTGCGAACTACCCAGATAGCTCATCCTGTGAGTGGTACCTGGAGGGCCCTACAGGACACTACCTCACCATCCGCTTCAACAACTTCAGCCTGCAGAGCACAGTAGACTGCAGCAGTGACTATGTCGAGATACGAGAGTACAATGCCTCAGGTAACCTGTTCTATGTTTACGGATTCTTGACATGTTTCTAGTAATGTTCTGCCTAAAAATGACAGCGGCGTGTGCACATTGTTGTGTCCATATCTCTTTTCTAAGAAGTCTAATTCAGTTTGTCAATTTGTGTAATTCATTTTGTCTAATGTGACGAAATAAAAGTTGACGAATGTGTTGCCGGTATGTCCTGTTCCAGGGCGCTTCCTGGGAAAGCATTGTGGGAACAGCATACCTAGCCCTATGGAAACAGGAGACAGCTTTGCTTATGTCAAGTTTGTCAGCGACAGCAGTGTAAATGCTCCTGGATTCACTCTGTCCTTTGTGGGCAGTGTGGAAGGTAAAAGTCAATTCATTTAAGACTTACAGTGCATTCGGAAAGTTTTCAGAACCCTTTACTTTTTCCAAATTTGGTTACGTTACAGCCTTATTCTAAAATGTACACACAATACCCCATAATGACCAAAGCAAAAAACTATTTTTAGACATTTTTGCAAATGTATTACAAATAAAAAAACTGATCACACATATACTATTCAGACTGTTTACTCAGTACTTTGTTGAAGCACCTTTTGGCTGCGAATACAGCATTGAGTCTTCTTGGGTACAAGCTTGGCACACCTGTATGTGGGGAGTTTCTCCCATTCTTCAGAAACTTGTCCCAAAAACCACTCCTGCGTTGTCTTGGCTGTATGCTTGTCCTTTTGGAAGGTGAACCTTCATCCCAGTCTGAGGTCCTGAGTGCTCTGGTGCAGGTTTTCATAAAGGGTCTCTCTGTACTTTGCTCCGTTCATCTTTCCGTCGATCCTGACTAGTCTCCCAGTCTTCGCCGCTGAAGTTCCACAGAGGAACTCTAGAGCTCTGTCAGAGTGACCATCGGGTTCTTGGTCACCTCACTGACCAAGGCCCTTCTCCCCCGATTGCTCAGTTTGGCCAGGTCTGCTAGCTCTAGGAAGAGTGTTGGTGGTTCCAAACTTATTTCATTTAGGAATGATGGAGGCCACTGTGTTCTTGTGGACCTTCAATGCTGCAGAATGTTTTTATACCCATCCCCAGATATGTGCCTCGAAACAATCCGGTCTCGGAGCTCTACGGACAATTCCGTCAACCTCATGGCTTGGTTTTTGCTCTGACATGCACTGTCAATTGTGTGTGCCTTTCCAAATCATGTCAATCAATTGAATTGACCACAGGTGGACTCCAATCAAGTTGTAGAGACATCTCAAGGATGATTAACGGAAACAGAACGTACCTGAGCTCAATCTAGGTGTCTCATAGCAAATGTCTGAAATACTTATGTAAATAAAGTATCTGGTTTTATTTCTTATAAATTAGCAAACGTTTCTGAAAAGCTGTTTTCGCTTTGTCATTATGGGGTATTGTGTGTAGATTGATGAGGAAAAACAAGATTTTATCTGTTTTAGAATAAGGCTGTAACGTATCAAAATGTGGAAAAAGGGAAGGTCTGAAAAGTTTCCGAATGAGCTGTGTGTGATTTCTGTGTCATAGCTTTGTGTAGTATTGGTATTAGCAGTGAAAATGACTGGCTGACAGTAGAAGTTAATAAGCTGTGTTGATGTTTAACAACCCGTTCTTTCTTTCTCATTCTTTCCGGTCCTGTCCCCCTACAGTGTGTGGAGGTGAGCTGAACGCTCCCTCGGGGACCATCTCGTCCCCTAACTATCCCAACCTGTACCCTCACAGCCGTACGTGCCGTTGGGAGATCACTGTGGTCCCGGGGAGAAGGGTCACTCTCACCATCAACGACCTTCGGCTGGAGGGCACCAGCAGCAGCAGCTGCTACGCCGACTATGTGGATGTGGGTCCCACTTATCTTTCAGCTTCTCTTCTTTTCGGTTCACTTTTTCATCCTTTAAGTCAGTGTGTTGTTTTATTTTCTCATTTGCCTCCGTTTGCTGTGCAGTCATATCATCTAAGACTAAAATCTACTCAATCCTTCTAGCACATAATCAGCTCGGTCACATCCATGGTTCCAGTATGACTTTATTGGTTCTAAAGCAGTTCTAATTGTTCTAACTGGTTCTGATGGCGTGGTTCTCCTCCCTCAGGTGTTAAACGGCGTGGCGGTAACCGCCCCTCATATCGAGCGGCTGTGTGGCACCGTGCCAACAGGCTACCAGGTTAAGTCGTCGGGCAACACCATGACTGTAGTGTTCCGTACCGACTCCTCTGTCTCTAATGGAGGCTTTACAGCTACCTACTCCTCCAATGAAGATGCATGTGAGTACAGCTTTCCTCTCCTCTCCCTCGCAACCTTCCCCAGGGTGTTTAGTATAAGATCATGTTTTCTCAGGGTTTAATAAGGGTTCCGTTTTGACCTCTTTCAAGAGACATTTAAACAGACTTTTAATGCAAAGCATGTCTTTAATGTGTGAAGTGTTTTGCCATCCTCATAGGGATGTTAACATTTGGATTTGAATTATCAGAACTGCTCTCAAGGGAAATATCATACATTTAAAATACCCTTCAGTGCTTTCTTGTTCTAAACCTCTATGTCCTTCTCCATAGTGTGTGGTGGCATCCTCAGTGACCCAGCTGGAGGTAACTTCACCTCCCCGGGCTACCTCACCTCTAACTACAGCAACAACCTGAACTGTGAGTGGCTGATCCAGAACCCTACACAAATCAACTCGTCCATCGTGGTCATCCTAGAAGACCTACACCTGGAAAACCATCAGACCTGCGAGTCCGACTACATAGAGTTCCGCCTCGGTGAGTCACAATGCTGGATGTGTCGTTTTGCTGATCGAAGAATGTTTGTGTTCGTATCCAAAGTAACTACTCATTGGGGCAGTTTCACAGACACAGATTTAAGCATAGCCGTAGAAGAAAAAAATATATATATATATATATTTAAATTTTACCCCTTTTTTCTCCACAATTTTCAATCTTGCCTCATCGCTGCAACTCCCCAACGGGCTCGGGAGAGGCGAAGGGGGAGTCATGCGTCCTCCGAAACATGACCCGCCTAACTGCACTCCTTAACACCCGCCAGTTTAACCCGGAAGCCAGCCGCACCAATGTGTCGGAGGAAACACCATTCAACTGGCGACCGGGGTCAGCCTGCAGGCACCCAACCCGCCACAAGCAGTCGCTAGACCGCGATGAGCCACGTAAAGCCCCACCTGCCAAACCCTCCCCTAACCCAGATGACGCTGGGCCAATTGTGTGCCGTCCTATGGGACTCCCGGCCACGGCCCGTTGTGGCACAGCCCGGGAATGAGTCCGGGTCTGTAGTAACTCCTCTAGCACTGCGATGCAGTGCCTCAGACCACTGCGCCACTCGGGAGGCCCTAAAAAGCACTTTTAATGGAGATTCTTCATTGAGCTTGCTTATTATTCCAGGACTAATCGTAATCTGTATCTGGGAAATTTCCCCTAAGTGATAAAGACAAGTGATTATGTGCCTAACCGTTCTGTAACTGATCCCCATAAACAGGCTGTGTAACTGTGTGGATGTCTTCCCTTCCTAGGTGACTCTAGCGGGGAGCTGCTGGCCCAGTTCTGTGGCCAGACCACTCCGATGATTCCCCTGGTGGTGTCCACCCCTGAACTCTGGGTCCACTTCCAGACCAACCAAGCTATAGGAGACCTGGGCTTCAAGGCCAAGTACTTATTCTCCGGTGAGCTTAGCCCCATCTCTCACGTACAGTTCCTCAATGCCTCTAAACTCAACATCATGTGGTCCAAGCACCACTAGTTTTATTCTGAGGGATATCGGGCACAGATCAATGCTCCACTAAGGCATCAAGATATAGATGCTCCACTGAGACATAACCTCTCCATCTCCCTATATAGTGTGGTGGTTGGTAGACTGGGGAAGGAGGTATAATCCTGCCTTCTCAAACATTTACCTTTTTACTCAGCCATTGTGTCTAGCTCCTAACCTCTACCTCTGTCTCCTTACTTCCCTGTAGAATGTGGTGGTTGGCAGACCGGACAGGGAGGTGTAATCTCCAGCCCTGCCTACCCTAACCTCTACCCCAGCCCCAGCCGCTGTACTTGGTTACTGGAGGCCCCTGAGGGCCACACCATCACTGTGAGTAGTAGAGAATCCCTCAGCAGCATGTCCTGGAGCTGGGTTAAATCTTGTGTGTGTGGTTAGGTAGCTAAAGTTAGCTACATAGCTAACACTGTAAGACTAATATCAATCAGCATGTGAACTAGCTAGCTAGCCATATTGGGAAGTGAGGAGGATTTGTGATGCGTTTCTCTATTGTCTTCTGGTAGATGGTGTGATTGTTATATTTGTTTACCTGGATGGTCAATTTCTTAGGTAATAGTGACATTAATAGTAACATTGATGTAGTGTATGGTATTTATGCAGAGCTGGTGCTATAAATTGGATGGTATAATATAAACTCAACTTGTGCAACACAAACAGCCATCACATACCATACAGATTTACCTTAAAAACATTCAAACCACCCCTCCATTTACCCTCTGTTGTCCCCCTCAGCTCACCTTCAGCTACTTCAACCTGGAGCCTCACAATACCTGTGGCTGGGACTCTGTCACCATCTTCAACGGGGGCTCCCCAGGGTCTCCTGTGATTGGCCAGTACTGTGGAACCACCTCCCCAGGAACCATCCAATCAGGGTCCAACAAGCTGGTGGTGGTTTTCCTGGCCGATCACTCAGTGTCCAGAGGAGGGTTTGTGGCCACCTGGTCAACTGACTCCTCAGGTAGGCTATGGGCCGATGAATGACCAGAATGTCGTCTTGCCCAGGGTTGAGGTCAACTCTGGGAGTTAACAAAAATTCCAAGTAATTTTAAAAAGCAAGAATGGAAATCGGACTTGGAATTTCAGTTTACTTTCTGGATTAACTGAATTTATATGGAATTCACCCCAGCCCTGGTCTTGGGATTGTTCTGTGATAGTTGTGTGATATGTTGTGAAAATATGATGTACTGTTGTATCCCTAAAGGCTGTGGAGGAGTGATACACGCCGACACTGGCGTCATCAAGTCTCCCAACTACCCCCAGAACTTCCCTGCCAACATTGAGTGTTCCTGGACCATCATCGCCCACGAGGGTAACCACCTGGAGATGAACTTCAACTCTGACTTCCAAATTCCTGATGCCAACGGGCAATGTCAGAGCAGCTACATCAAGGTGAACACACACTATTGAACCTCCTAGCTCCTACACTTGCTTGATAAGATTGCGCAATACCTTTGGTATTGCAAGGTTGATGCTCCGCTGACATCATATGACTAAAATAATGAACCCAAGGAGTGGGAATTATTTTGTATAATGGTTCTGTGCAGGGGTGTGTGGTACGCTAGCTGCAGGGTGTGACAGCACTGATCCAGTTGACATCATCACTCCCTACTGTTCAGTACATACTGAACATAACGTCTGTTTGTTACTATCTCTGTTGTATTACCTGTAGGTGTGGTCAGGTGATAGTGAGACCGCTGATGGACTGCTAGCTACAGGTTGTGGTACCACCGCCCCAGCCCCCATCATCGCTCCCTACAACACCATCACCACTAGGTTCCAGTCCACTGGAACCCCAGGAAGAGGCTTCTCAGCCAACTACATCACACGTGAGTAGAGTACTACTACTGTCTGTTAGGTACACATTTACAGTCGTAATATATCAGTGTATTTGAACTACTATAAAGTTCTGTCTGTTGGCGTCTTCTCTCAGGGTGTGGAGCTAACTTCACTGCCCCCACCGGCCGGGTGGTGTCACCCAACTACCCAGCCGACTACCCCTTATTCTCCGACTGTAGTTACCTCATAGACGTTGGACCCCAGACTGTTGTCATCCTGGAGTTCCGCACCTTCCAGGTAGAAGGTAAGAAGATGGTCATCTTGGCTCTCCTGCAACATGATAGATGTGTAACAACTGCACAAGAGATTTGTCTCTTGCTCTTTGCTGTTGAGAAAGTCCGCCCGATATGCTGCTTCCGAAATGTGTGTCGCTTATTCTACCTTCAAATCACATTCATAATACTATGATTCATTTGACAGTTATTTTCCCCCCATGTTGTCCTAGCCTGTGTCCTTTGTGTCCTGTCCTAGCCTGTGTCCTTTGTGTCCTGTCCTAGCCCACTCCACGTGTATGTTTGATGGGGTGAAGGTGTACGGTGGTACCCACCCTACGGGGACCCCTGTGGCCACAGTGTGTGGCAGCTCCATCCCTGGGCCCTTCAGCACCCTGGGACCCATGCTGGTCAACTTCTACTCCGACTCCATCATCAACGACAACGGCTTCCTGGCTGAGTACAGAGCTATACGTGAGTTTCATGCTTCAAGTCTGAGGCCCAATTCTAAATCAACCCATGGACCCTAAGCCATCTACCAGAGGTGTCCAACTCAATTCCTTGCCGTGCCTCTGCTGGTTTTTGTTATTTCCTTTCCTTTCCAATTTCGACCTAGATAACAAGGTGAGGAGAGTTCCTAACTACCTTCAGAGGACTGGAGTTTGACGCATTTGCTGTATGCACTTGAAAAAATCAGAGAAGATTTTATTTGTGTAAGCAAATGTGATAAAACGTCCACCTAGCCTACAAAAGGCAAGGGGGAGCTATTACCATATTGAGTATCAGTGCATTCTGGCCCTGACTGGGTCTGTCTGAGCCTCTGGGCTCAGAGTTTTGGGCTTTTGGCCTCATAGTTCTGGGGTTGTTTACCATTAAGAGGGGAATGCTGCCGTTGCGCTGGCGCTCCATTCAGCCCAGTGGAGAATGTGAGGAATGGAGAGAGGCTGCGCTTTCTAACAATTAGAGGGGATTTGAGAGGAGAAGAGGGCTCTGGATACAAGGCCACAGCAGATGGATACCAGGCCAGGGACAACACATACACACAATAGACCCACACACACACATACAGTGCCTTCAGAAAGTATTCACACCCATTTTACTCTTTCCAAATGTTGTTGTGTTACAGCCTGACTTTAAAATGGATTAAATAGCTTTTTTTTTTGGTCACTAGCCTACACACAATAATACCCCATAATGTCAAAGCAGAATTATTATTATTATTAAAAGAATGTAAGCTGAAATGTCTTGAGTCAATAACTATTCAACCCCTTTGCTATGGCAAGCCTAAATAAGTCCAGGAGTAAAAATGTGTTTAACAAGTCACATAATAAGTAGCATGGACTCACTCTGTGTGCAATAATAGTGTTTAACATGATTTTAAAAAATCTCTGTACCCCACACATACAATTATCTGTAAGGTCCATCAGTCGAGCAGTGAATTTCAAACACTGATTCAACCACAAAGAAGGACACCTGTTGCTAGATGGATTTAAAAAATGAAAGGCAGACATTGAATACCCCTTTGAGCAGGGTGCACTTATGAATTTCTCTATTGGATGGTGTATCAATACATCCAGTCACTACAAAGATACAGGCATCCTTCCTAACTCAGTTGCCAGAGAGGAAGGAAACCGCTCAGGGATTTCACCATGAGGCCAATTATGACTTTAAAACAGTTTAATGGCTGTAATAGGAAAAAACTGAGAATGGCTCAACAACATTGCAGTTACTCCACAGTACTAACCTAATAGATTTTTTTTAATATATATTCCAAAACACGCATCTTGTTTGCAACAAGGCACTAAAGTAATATTGCAAAAAATGTGGCGAGACAATTAACTTTTATCCTGAATACAAAGTGTGATGTTTTGGAGCAAAAATACAACACATTACTGAGTAGCACTCTACATATTTTCAAGCAAGGTGATGGCTACATTATGTTATGGGTGTGCTTGTAAACATTAAGGACTGGGCAGTTTTTCAGGATAAAATAAATGTGTAATTGAGCTACGTGCAGGAAAAATCCTAGAGGAAAATCTGGTTCAGTCTGCTTTCCCCCAGACACTGGGAGATGGGTTCACCTTTCAGCAAGACAATAACCTAAAACACAAGGGCAAATCTACACTGCAGTTGCTTACCAAGAAGACCGTGAATGTTCCAGAGTTGCTGATTTACAGTTTTGACTTAATTAAATCTACTTTCATTTTCAACAAATGTTGTTGAAAACATGTTTTGACTTTGTCATTACAGGGTATTGTGGTAAATGGGTGCGATTTGTTTTGTTTGTTAATCATTTTGAATTCAGGCTGTAACACAGCAAAATGAATAAGTCAAGGGGTGTGAATACTTTTCTGAAAGCATGCACACGTGCGCACACACACACACACACACACACACACACACACACACACACACACACACACACACCCTTCAATTCATAAGGATTAAACTCTGACCTCTGTAATATTCAGACATGCAGCCTGTCAGACAGAACAGTAAATACGTATCATCATCAGTAGCTAAATGACTCAGACGGGCACCCACACACTTCAGACAGGGCAGCCATTATAGCCTCTATAATGGGGGAGACACCACTCTCCATCAAGCCTTTTAGATGATTCATGTCTGGAGTGGCAGGGTAAACGTGACTGGCTGCACATTGAAAGCTCAGAGTAGTCAAAAACAAAAAGACTTATTGCTTTATTTTTTTGCGTGCTTCATAGTGAAAACAGCTCTTCTCTCAGAGCCCAAGAAACACAACAAAATACAGTCTGAAAATAAACCGAATTCATTTAAGTAGGATTCATTCAAGTATATTTACTTCAAGTAGCAGAAAAAGGGGGAGGAAGGAGACTAATTAAGGGATTGGTGTTTCTGGTATGGTCAGAATGGTATTAATCAGTGTGTTTTTTTTTACTATTAGCATGTGGAGGTGTTTTCAACAGCACTTCTGGTACGGTCAGCAGCCCGGCTGGCATCGATAACTACCACCACAACATGAACTGTACCTACCACATCGTCGTTACTGAAAACAAGGTCATCAACCTCAAGTGAGTCCAAGGGACATGCTGCTTTGTCTACTAACCCAGAGAAGGTCTAATAATGATCAGAAAACCAACACAATCCATCATCATTCAAAATAAGAACAGGGAGCAAATGCAAGGCTTAAGCTGAAGTGTTGACTTAGCCTAAAGCACATACAGACTGCATTCTTAGCTAACAATAAGTACCTCATGTCTGTAGTGTAGTAAGATCATTCTGATTCTGAGAACAGACCGTCTCATGTCCCCCGTTTCCACCTGCAGGTGTTAATGCCTTTGTGTCACACCATAACCCCCACACACAGAGAGAGGGAGAGAGAGTGTGTGTGTGTGTGTGTGTGTGTGTGTGTGTGTGTGTGTGTGTGTGTGTGTGTGTGTGTGTGTGTGTGTGTGTGTGTGTGTGTGTGTGTGTGTGTGTGTGTGAGGAAAGATTTCCTCTATGGACCAGGCACAGCCTAACTCAAAACAATTACTTTCCTCCTAAGGGACATTCTGTGCGTGGCATTGCTTTAACAGACCCACATGAACAGGTTGACACCTCTTCCAGAAAGTCGTGTCAGGCTTTAAGTGACCTCCACATCTCCTCAGATGTCCCATTACCCTCTGCCTCTCCTTCCACCAATCAGGTGGAACACCTTCCATCTGGAGGCATCGTCGTCCTGTCGCTATGACTATGTGATCGTGTACGACGGGCCCAACGCCATGGCTCCTATAATGGGGCAGTTCTGTGGCACGGAACTCCCGCCCAACCTCCAGTCCACAACCAATCAGATGTTTATCGCCTTCACGACCGACTCATCTGTGTCTGGGATTGGCTGGAGGGCCACCTACATTGAGACTCTGGGTAGGTCATCCTACACCCGGCTTCTCTATTTGTCTATTTTAAAACAGTGGATGGTGTTAAATTTTTCTTATCTAAGTGTCCCAGACACTATATGGGCTATTTGAAAACAACGGACTGTATCTATATAAAAGATGGGTACATATCTTACATTGTCCTATACTTATTCAGGCCTCAAGCTACTGTCAACGTTCAGTTAATATAGTTTGTTTTACACTCACTCTAGAGAAGTGAGAGGCCAGGATTGTTGTTCTACTCTCTCCAATATTAACCCACATGTCTTAAATCGCTATGTGGGGAGTGGGGGGCTGTACATTCCCAATGACTGCCCCGCTGCGCATAAACAGCCTTTTGTCCATCCGATGGGCATTGGGCCAGCCAGCCATATTAGTGTACTCAGACCAGGACAAAAGAGAGAGTGAGAGAGGCATTCTGCATGCATCAAGCTCGTGAATAAAGGGCAAGAATGTTTTTTTTGTGTTTTTTATCTCTTTTGCCATTTATTTTAATGCATTTTATCTAGTTGATTAGTGTTTGATAGTCTAGATACAAATGTCTCTATAAAGTATAGAGAGGGTTGATTTGTGTTTGATAGTCTACTGTAGATACAAAAGGCTCTATAAAGTATAGAGGGCTGAAAAAGAATCCCAAGATTCCGTCATTGTCATAGAAGAGAGCCATGGTGAATCACCCCACTCTGTGTTACACTTAAATCAATCTCCAGCTGTGGTTACCCCTGTTTCCCATGGAGCTGAAGGCCATCCGAGGGATGTGAGCAGCTGAACAGACTGGGCAGAGGGGGAAGATTTATGATGGCGCACACAAACACTCCTCTGTCTCTGGGAATGTTGGGAGTTCTATAGGTTTTAACACATTATGTTCAGTGTTCACAGCATACCCCCTCAGAGCTCAGACATCCAGTCCCTCAGTTAGTTTTGATGCATACAGCAACAGCAGGAGGGACAACTGGGTATATGGGGACATGTGATATCTTGATGTGATATTAAATATCACTTGATGGGTGGATACTCAACAAGTACTGTTTTGAATGTGTACCACCCTTGTTTGATGATGTAGGCCTATACATGTGTAGTAACAGCCTTCTTTGAGAATTCATGGATATTTAGCGCTATCTGCTGTTCACTTATGGAAGCCTGCATGAGAACTCCCAAAGCCCACACGCTATATCATAACTCTTTATCACATATGCCCATGTCTTCCTCTACCCTCTTCCACTTTTCTCTTCCTCCCATGTCTCTCTCTCCAGGCCCGGCACAAGGTTGTGGGGGTTATCTCTCTACACCTATAGGGATGTTTGGCTCTCCGGACTCTAACGGTGATGGGAACTATGAGTACAATATGGACTGCCTGTGGACTATCACCATGCCCATCAACAAAGTCATTAACCTCACCTTCTCCTCGTTTGAACTGGAGGGAACGTCTACATCTACCTGCCATTACGACTACGTCAAGGTTAGGAGATCTAGCATTCCTTCCATTCATTTGTTCACTCATTTGTTTATTTGCTCTCTCGTTTGTTCATTCTTTCACTCATTAATCTGCTCTTTCTTTCTTTCTTTCTTCCCCCCTTCTACCCTTCACCATCAGATCTTTGACGGAGACAATATGAACTTCCCTCTGGTGGGGACGTACTGTGGACGTGATGTAATCCCGGGTCCCTTTGTGTCTGTTAGTAACTTCCTGACTGTACACTTCGTCACTGACAGCTCTATCAGCTACAGGGGCTTCAACGCCACCTACAGGGCACAGGACAGTAAGACACCCTTTGATCTATTCCCTTCCTTTCTTTCTATAAAAGTTCACCTGCCCTGCACTCATTGGCTAATCCATCACACTATTATTAATACAAATATTGAACACATATTTACAGTACCAGTCAAAAGTTTGGACAAACCACTACTCATTCAAGGGTTCTTCTTTATTTGTTACTATTTTCTACAATTTAGAATAATAGTGAAGACATCAAAACTATGAAATATCACATATATGTGCAGTAACCAAAACAGTGTTACATTCTTCCAAGTAGCCACCCTTTGCCTTCATGACAGCTTTGCACACTCTTTGAAAACTCTCAACCAGCTGCATGAGGTAGTCACCTGGAATGCATTTCAATTAACAGATATTCCTTGTTAAAAGTTCATTTGTGAAATTTCCTTCCTTTTATGCGTTTGAGCCAATCAGTTGTGTTGTGACAAGTTAGGAGTGGTATACAGAAGATATCCCTATTTGGTAAAAGACCAAGTTCTTATTATGGCAAGAACAGCTCAAATAAGCAAAGAGAAACGACAGTCCATCATTACTTTAAGACATGAAGATCAGTCAGTCCGGAAATGTCAAAGTTTCTTCAAGTGCAGTTGCAAAAACCATCAAGCACTATGATGAAACTGTCTCTCATGAGGACAGCCACAGGAAAGGAAGACCCACAGTTACCTCTGCTGCAGAGGATAAGTTAATTAGAGTTAACTGCACCTCAGATTGCAACGCAAATAAATGCTTCACGGAGTTCAAGTAACAGACACATCTCAACAACTGCTCAGAGGAGACTGCGTGAATCTGGCCTTCATTGTCGAATTGCTGCAAAGAAACCACTACTAAAGGACACCAATAAGAAGAAGAGAGTTGCTTGGCCAATCATGGTGGAAATCTGTCCTTTGGTCTGATGGGTCCAAATTTGAGATTATTATTTTTTTGGTTCCAATCGCTGTGTCTTTGTGAAATGCAGAGTAGGTGAACGGATGATCTCTGCATGTGTGGTTCCCACCGTGAAGCATGGAGATGTGATGGTGTCGGGGTGCTTTGCTGGTGACACTGTGATTTATTTAGAATTCAAGGCACACTTAACCAGCATGGCTACCACAGCATTCTGCAGCACTGAGCCATCCCTTCTGGTTTGCGCTTAGTGGGACTATCATTTGTTTTTCAACAGGACAATGACCCAAAACACACCTCCAGGCTGTGTAAGGGCTATTTGACCAAGGAGGAGAGTGATTGAGTGCTGCATCAGATGACCTAGCCTCCACAATCACCAACCTCAACCCAATTGAGATGGTTTTAGATGAGTTGGACCGCAGAGTGAAGGAAAAGCAGCCAACAAGTGCTCAACTCCTTCAAGACTTTTGGAAAAGCATTCCTCATGAAGCTGGTTGAGAGAATGCCAAAAGTGTACAAAGCTTTCATCAAGGGTGGATACTTTGAAGAATCTAAAATATATTTTGATTTGTTTAACACTTGTTTTGGTTAATACATGATTCCATGTGTATTATTTCATAGTGTTGATGTCTTCACTATTATTCCACAATGTAGAAAATAGTAAAAATAAAGAAAAACCCTTGAATGAGTAGGTGTGTCCAAACGTTTGACTGGTACTGTATATTAATTGGCGTGTGGGTATTGCGATTCACAAGACTGTGTGTGACTGTGTGTGTGTGTGTGTGGATGTGTGTGCGTGCGTGCGCGTTATCCAGGACTCTGCGGAGGCACTCTGAACGCTACAAATGCGGTCCAGACCATAACATCTCCTATGTACCCCAACGCCTATCCCCCGTTCATCTCGTGTCGCTGGGTCCTGGACGCCCCTCCTCAGGAGAGCGTTAAAGTAGCCGTACAGCAGTTCAACCTGCAGCCCAGCCAGAGCTGTAACACCAACTTCCTGCACATGAGTGACTGGCCTGTGGTGAGACAGGCTAGCCAATTTTCTGTTGCTTTTTTATGTGTTTATTTGTACAGAGTGTTCTTGGGTCACTTGAAAGTCACCTACAATTAAACGTTGTATTATATACTTAAATTTGTAGGATACTACTACTCTAGATGTCAGCTCTTTTAAACTGTGACAATAGCCGACACCATTACTGTACTGACAGGCATACTTGCACCTCCTTGTGAAGCCGATACGTATTGCATGTCAGGACTGGGAATATTATTTTAGAAAGTCCGTCTTCACTCTGTGAGTCTCCTAAAAAGACTTACTCTAATACCCTTAATCTTTCTGTCTTGTGTGTTTCACAGGGAGACTACGGACAGGCACACAAGTTCTGTGCTGCGGACCACATCCCAGACTTCTACAGCTACGGGAGGACCATGCACATCGTCTTCAAGTCTGATGCCTTCATCACCGGCAACGGAATGAGTCTGACCTATCAGGTGGCAGGTATGGTGATAGCAGACTTCCAACTGTTAAGAGGCTCCCTCTTACCCTATTCTCCTTTTACTAGTGACTTATTTTAAACATCTGTGTTTGTCCCATGTCTTTATCTTTAATGTATTTGTCTGGTGTTTTCTCCCTTGTCTGATTATTCGTCTCTCCTGTGTGTTCCTCCAGGTTGCAGCAGGACCTATGAGCAGGCCTACGGCTACCTGAAGAGCCCCGACTGGCCTAACATCTACCCCCACAATGTCGACTGTACCATCATCCTCATGGCCCCCCAGAACAACTCCATCTCTCTGTTCTTCAACAGCTTCAACCTGGAGTCCCACTCCACCTGTAGTTATGATTACCTAGAGGTGAGGACACAGACTGTCTCAGTCTGCCACTTTACTTGATGCATGACCATTTTATACCATACAAGGGCGTGGTTGAAATTCTCTCCTGACAGTCTGTTCTAAGTTAGTTTTTTATGCCCATTTTCATATCTTGGAATGTTCCATTTTGATGGCATTTGGATGACCACATAAAATATTATTTAGCTGCTTTATGAATTCTGTGTATCCCAGTCAGTCATTTCTTGGTGTTGTATGTTTATAAAAGGCAACGTCTCGTCCCTGTTCCTCAGGTCCGGAATGGCAGTACAGAATCTGCCCCACTGTTAGGAAAGTACTGCGGGTCCACACTTCCCAATCCTATATTCCCGGGCACCAACCAGCTTTACATGCGCTTCAAGAGTGACTTCTCTGGTGCCAAGGATGGCTTTGAGATCACCTGGACCTCTTCTCCAGAGGGTGAGTGATTTAACCCTATAGGGCGTCCCCATCCTGAAAGACAAGTGACACATTCCTAGTCCTAAACCATCTCCTCCTTCTGTAGTTTACCATATGATGCAACTGAGGCAATGGTTAAGATCTATCCATTTCTAATGACAAAATAGCTGTTTGGTTTATTAAAAAAGGATCCTGCCAAAAGGTTCTAACAGTGTATCTGTAGTACACAATTGTATAAGGGGATATCAACAGAGAAGTTGCTCGCTTTTATATTGTAGGTGTGGGTCAGTGCAGGATGTGTATTTTCATGTGTGTTTTCTCCCCAGGTTGTGGAGGGCGGTTATACGGAGACCACGGCTCGGTGACCAGTCCTAATTACCCTGGCAACTATGCCAACGGTACCCACTGTGAGTGGGGCATTAAGGCTCCTAATGGGCGTGTGGTGACTGTCACCTTCGCCCAGATCAGCATTGATGACCCAGGAGACTGCCAGAACAACTACCTGAAGCTGTTTGATGGGAAAGATGCCAGCACTCCTCCTATTGGCCCTTACTGTGGAGCGGTACGTAACATAGGAATTCCTATTTAACTTTAGATGACTTTGTTGATTTGTTTCCATTTTATTGTGGGGAACGTAGGTATCATCGTACTCAACCTCAAATGGTCTTATTTTGGTGCGATGAACCAATAAACAATGATGTTCAGAAAATGAACGGTGATTCGCACTAAAAAATAGACCACTTATTTTTCCTTGCTTTTCAGCGGGCAAACGAAAATAATTGACATTTTATTGAGGAACAAAAGAGCATATCTGGATTATGTGGCATTTGTAAAAATGTATCAATAGCGTTTATTATACAGTTAATATACAGATTATAACATATGATTAATGATTGTTGTCATATAAGGGCAAGGGTTCCGTTTTTCTCCCCTAACCCTCCCTTCTTTCTTGTCGTTCAAAGGAGACGAATATCGCTCCGTTCACAGCATCCTCACACCACGTCTACGTCGTGTTCAACGCCCAGTATTCTGTCCTGCCTTCTGGGTTCAGGCTTACATGGAGCAGCTGATAGGACACACACTCACACACTAACCACATGCTTGTTTACAGATTCTCTAATCATGCCAGTGCAACTGGACATCTGCCATGAGATCTTAGCAGACCAATTAAATGTAAATAATGAAAAAGCTCTAAAATTCGACCATAGAATGTTTGAATCATCTGTTTGTAGATAATTTTCGAAAGAATGGCAAATATGTATTTTATGGAGTTGCAATTGGGTAATAAATGAATGTATTTTTTCATCTTTGATGTGCCAGCCGACATAGCAACCTTTTAATAAAAGTTATGTTTTAAATGTATTATGGGGGTATCTATCTTACAGGGCAGCAGTTGTATTGAATTGTAAATGCATGTATTACATCAGGAGACAACTTTATGACCAGACTGACGTTCCACATACACATATTATTAGTGGAATGTATTTGGGTTCTGAGAAGCAACAGTCGTGCAAAACATGAAACAAGCTCCTTTTTCATTGGTAGGGATCTCTCTTAAAATACGTACATCTCTTAATCAAAATATGTTGTTGGTATACACTGAGTGTACAAAACATTAGGGGCATTAGGAGCATAGATGAGGATACGATAACCTCAGATCTAAATATGCAGTGACAGTCCGAATATGTATTCTGTAGGGTCTTTGTTCCCTTCAATGGCCCGTTGTTGCTACATCAGGTTGTATGTACACTGAGTGTACAAAACATTAGGAACAACTTCCTAATATTGAGTTGCCCTCAGAACAGCCTTAATTCATCGGGGGAATGGACTCTATATGGTGTCAAAAGTGTTCCACAGGGATGGTGGCCCATGTTGACTCCAATGCTTCCTACAGTTGTCAAGTTGGCTGGATGTCCTATGGGTGGTGGATCGTTCTTGATAAACACAGGAAACTGTTGAGCGTGAAAAACCCGTTCTTGATACACTCAAACCGGTGCGCCTGGCACCTACTACCATACCCTGTTCAAAGGCACTTTAAGATTTTGTTTCTTGCACTTTCACCCTCTGAAAGGCACACATACACAATCCATATCTCAAGGCTTAAAAATCCTTCTTTAATCTGTCTCCTCCCCATCCACACTGATTTTGGAGGTGACGTCAATAAGGGATCGTAGCTTTCACCTGTGTCCAACTGGTCAGTCTGGAAAAACAGGTGTTAGTGTTTTGTACACTTCTATGATGTTAATTCCATTTATCAACAGGAACATTTTGGCTGACCCTTTTTGCTCACATTTTGTTTCCCCCCTATACACACACATGCATACTCCCCAAACACACACACACATTCTACACAAGCTCCCTGTCAGTGAGTGTGTCTAATTCCATCAGTTATTGGACTGTCTAATTTGAGTGGAGTTTCAAACCCTCTGGCTCTGCTAGTGCTCCTGGACACGCCTCAACTGACATGACACCTCTGACAGCCCTGATCAAACAGACAGTAAGAGAGAAGGAAAGAGGGGGATATTAAAGAGAGATAGGAGAGAGGGGGTAGCAGAGAGCAAGAAAGAGGGGGCAATGAGAGGCTGAGAGAGAAAGTAGAGGGGGAGGGAGGAGAGAGATGGATAGCGGAGAAGGAGAGAGACAGATTGATAGCCGGGAGAGAGGGATCAGAGTAAATGCTGTCAGAACCAGACTTACACAGACAGTGCTAATATTGTTCTGACAGCTATGGGAGAAAAGGATCAGGAAGGCTAGCGCTCTCAGGGGAGTAAGAATGGTCTGAGGGACTTAAGCGGTATTATTCTGCAGGAACCAATAAAGGGACACCAGAAATGCAGAGTATGTCACTTAGCGTGTACGGGTAAAGTCTCCCACAGCAGTTCTACAGACAAAAGCCAAGGTAAACATTTACATTTTAGTCATTCAAGACGCTCTTATCCAGAGGGACTTACAATAAATCAATCACATGTAATCATAATACCCTTTTTACGTCAGCAGTTGTCACAAAGTGTTTATACAGAAACCCAGCCTAAAACCCCAAAGAGCAAGCATTGCGGTTATAGTCACCAACACAAAGCCTGACAGTGCCATCCCCACCAGGACAATGCTATCCAGGTTAGCATCCATGACGTCCAGCCCGGGAACCACAGGATGGAGGGGGTCTAGGCCAAGGCAGAGGTTGATCTTGCCCCCCACATAGAGCGTCATACTGATCAGGTCGTCTTTGAAACACAGCATGAGGCCTCGCTCTCCGATCAGCAGCTTGTTCTGGTTGTAGGCAACAGTAAATGCAATGACTAGAGAGTGAGAGAGATTGGGGAAGTGTGAGGTGCCCTCTTACACTCAATAACTTTTTTTCACCTGTAGCTGCAATGATTGCAGCAAAGCATCTACCATCACATCACACTACCACTGCCTCAGGACCAGGATGACTTGCCTTAACAGAAGGAACCATGAATTCCACTCTGTATCAGAGAATTCTACAGGAGGTTGTCAGGCTATCCGTCTGTGAGCTCAAGCTGAAGCGTAGCTGCGTCATGCAGCAAGACAATAATCCAAATAACACAAGCAAGTCTACATCAGGGTGGCTGAAAAGCAACGCATTTAATATTTTGGAAATCCAGACCTAAACCCGATTTGAGATGTTGTGGCAGGACATGAAACGAGTAGGACAGTGGGACAAAATTCCTCCACATCGATGTGAGAGACTGATCAACAACTACAGGAAGTGTTTGGTTGCAGTCATTTCAGCTAAAGGTTATTTAAGTGTTATTAAGTGTAAGTGGGCAACTCCTTTTTCACACAGGGACTTTGGGTGTTGCGTAACTTTGTTTATAAAATAAATGAAACAAGTATCCACATTGTGTGTTACTTGTTCACTCAGTTTCCCTTTATCTAAATTACATTTTGGTTGAAGATCTGACAAAATTCAGTGTCGAAAATGTGCAAAAACAGAGACAATCAAAAATGGGGGAAATCGGAAGTTTACATACATGAATTGTGGCCCATTCCTCCTGACAGAGCTGGTGTAACTGAGTCAGGTTTGTAGGCCTCCTTGCTTGCCCACGGCTTTTCAGTACTGCCCACAAATACCTTGACTTTGTTGTCCTTAAACCATTTTGCCACAACTTTGGATGTATGCTTGGGGTCATTGTCCATTTGGAAGACCCATTTGCAACCAATCTTTAACTTCCTGACTGATGTCTTGAGATGTTGCTTCAATATATCCACATCATTTTTTTCCTCATGATGCCATCTATTTTGTGAAGTGCACCAGTCCCTCCTGCAGCAAAGCAACCCACAACATGGTGCTGTCACCCCCGTGCTTCACGGTTGGGATGGTGTTCTTTGGCTTGCAAGCCTCCCCCTTTTTCCTCCAAACATAATGATGGTCATTATGCCCAAACAGTTGTATTTTTGTTTCATCAGACCAGAGGACATTTCTCCAAAAAGTACGATCTTTGTCCCCATGTGGAGTTGCACACCGTAGTCTGTTTTTTTATGGTGGTTTTGGAGCAGTGGCTTCTTCCTTGCTGAGCAGCCTTGCTGAGCAGATTTTCCCATGATGTCAAGCAAAGAGGCACTGAGTTTGAAGGTAGGCCTTGAAATACATCCACAGGTACACCTCCAATTGACTCAAATGATGTCAATTAGCCTATCAGAAGCTTCTAAAGCCATGGCATCTTTTTCCAAGTTGTTTAAAGGCACAGTCAACTTAGTGTATGTAAACTTCTGACCCACTGGAATTGTGATACAGTGAAATAATCTGTTTGTATACAATTGTTTTTAAAAATGACTTGTGTCATGCACAAAGTGGATGTCTTAACCGACTTGTCAAAACTGTAGTTTGTTAACAAGAAATATGTGGAGTGGTTGAAAAATTTGTTATAATGACTCCAACCTAAGTGTATGTAAACTTCAACTGTACGTATTTCACAGCATTGGACCTAGAAGAACGTCTGAAAGTGAGCTTACAATGTAGCCAGTTCATAACTTGCTACATCATCACACACTTAGGCTACAGTAAATGGAGGCAATGGAACGTCGAAGCACAATTAGAGTTAGCCAGTAAGTTCTGGGTTTGCAATGAAAATACTTGTTTTTTTCTTTCATTCTTTTTTCTTTCCTTCATATTTGTCTCCTCTTCATAATTTGGGTTGTTGTCCTCTGGATTGGTCATTGCCTTCGATGGTTTCGAATCGTCTTCCTCGATGTGCTTCAGAACTTTGACTGACATGATTTGCCAATTGGACAAGTGTAGGACTTGGTTGTAGAAATGTGTGTGATAGATGTTCTATAATGAATGCGATCCGATGCATAGCTTAAAGTCAGAGAAACATTTTAATTTAGTCTAATTATGCATTCATTTATTTCAGCCCTGAAAACAGGCCTAACCCCCATAGACGAGTTTATAGCGTTAAAAACATCCCCCAAAACATATTGTAAAAAATGTAAAGAAAATTAAACACACCAACAAAAGATAACGTGGGTTGAAAAGTGTTGAGGAGCTATTATGCACTCTCCAAAACATTTCAAAGCATGGGTAAAGACTATTATCTTCGTAAATCCATCCGGCGTGGACACCTACTGTGTCAACAGGTTTAACTCAGCTCTACAGAAGGCCGTTAATGAGAATATGTCATCAATCTTTGATGAGAAGGCCATTGATGAAAAGGCTGCCCAGCCCCAAGAGAGCCCTGATGATACCACAAAACAGATGTTTGGAGGAGGAGGAGGAGGAGGAGGAGGAGGAGGAGTAGAAGAAGAAGTCTAAAGAAAATAAAAATAGGTCTGAAAATAGTGAGGAGGGAAAAAATTATGTATTTATTTTTGACAGCTATGAGGTTGCAGGTTCATAGGTCCATGCCTTGCACATATGGTTCCACAGTTATTGTATCTGAATATAAAGCTGGAATTCTGACCAAGGGTAATTAAGGTAGTTAAGTAATAAAGATACAAAGGGTAGAGTAAGAGGAAGCAACACGATTCCAACAAAATCTTGTTGCACAACAAAATGTGTCAATATCAAACTGAAACTACAGAGTGTGGACATCATATCCACCACAAAAGTATTGTTATATTCAGTGGTGGAAAAAGTACCCAATTGTCATACTTGAGTAAAAGTAATTAAAAGAAAGTTTCTCAAGTAAAAGTGAAAGTCATCCAGTAAAATACTACTTGAGTAAAAGTCAACAACATCTGTTGTTTGTCATGTAGACTAAAGGTTGTGTATCTTTGCTATAAAAGGCCATGGTATCTTTTGTCATTGGACTGTCAACGAATCACCTAGGGGGGGTTCGTTGACAATCTCCATTACTGCAGTAATTAAATAATTAAGTTGGATTGTTTTGAAGAAATCTAAAAGTCTCTCCTCTCCTTTTGATTACAATAATTCCACGACGCTCCTTTCATATTTTCATTAATGTAATCTATGGACATATTGGCTATTGGTGTGATGACTCCCCTCAACCTAGCATAAGCACCAATGACACAGCTTTTAACCTTCTACCCATTAAGCTTTTCCATTTGCAGCCAGGCTTCCCTTGCTGAGTCTGAGTGCCACAAAATATTAGCATTCTACCAGGCTATCTCTTTCTCTAGGGCATTGGTTAATCGGATAGGGTGTAAATGAGGCCCTGTGGTCTCATCATCTGACCCATTATTACCCTTGCTTCTTACCTTGGCCCTGTCCATGCTTTCTTTAATAGACGCTCCACTGCTTTCATGATCTCTCTTTCTATGTCTTTCCACTACAGACCATTCAGATCCTTGACCCTCATCCTCCCGCTCCATATCAAATCCAAATCTCTTCATTCAAAGACTCAATCATGGACACTCTCACTGACAGAGAGTGTCCATGATGTATTGTTGTCTCTACCTTCTTGCCCTTTGTGCTGTTGTCTGTACCCAGTAATGTTGCTACCATGTTGTTGTCATGTTGTGTTGCTACCATTATGTGTTGCTGCCTTGCTTTGTTGTTGTCTTAGGTCTATCTTTACGTAGTGTTGTGTTGTCTCCCTTGTCGTGATGTGTGTTTTGTCCTATATTTCTATGTTATTTTTAAATTTATTTTTATTTTTAATCCCAGCCCCTGTCCCCAGGGCAGGAGCCTTCCTCTGCGCCGATGTCCAGTCCAGGCACGACGTCTAGTCCTGCTCCATGGCAGGAGCCTCCCTCTGCGCCGGTGCCCAGTCCAGGCATGGTGTCCAGTCCAGCTCCAAGACCGGAGCCTTCCCCTGCACCGGTGCCCAGTCCAGGCACAACGTCCAGTCCCGCTCCAAGGCTGGAGCCTTCCCCTGCGCCGGTACCCGGTCCAGGCACGGCGTCCAGTCCCGCTCCAAGGCTGGAGCCTTCCTCTGCACCGGTGCCCAGTCCAGGCACGGTGTCCAGTCCAGCTCCGAGGCTGGAGCCTTCCTCTGCGCCAAGGCCCAGTCCGGGCACGGCGTTCTACCCGGCTCCATGGCCGGACCCCGTGGTCTGGGCGGGGGCAAAGTCCTGCACCAGAGCCGCCACCGATGCTGGATCCGCGGGATGAGTGGATTCTTCGTCCTGCACCAGAGCCGCCACCAACAATAGATGCCCACCTGGACCCTCCCCTATAGAGTCAGGTTTTGCGGCCATAGTCCGCACCTTTGGGGGGGGGGGGGGGGTACTGTCACGCCCTGACCATAGAGGGCCTTTTTATTCTCTATTTTGGTTAGGTCGGGGTGTGACTAGGGTAGGTAATCTAGGTTGTTTTATTTCTATGTTGGCTGGTATGGTTCCCAATCAGAGGCAGCTGTTTAGCGTTGTCTCTGATTGGTGCACGATGAGACAAGGATATCCCTACCGGCCAAGCCCTCCCTAACCCGGACGACGCTAGGCCAATTTTGCATCGCCCCACGGACCTCCCGGTCGCGACCGGTTACGACAAAGCCTGGGCACGAACCCAGAGTCTCTGGTGGTACAGTTGGCGCTGCAGTACAGCGCCCTTAACCACTGCGCCACCCGGGAGGCCTCACAAATGAGCTTTTAACAAAATACACATGTTCACTGAAATGCATTCCAGGTGACTACCTCATGAAACTGGTTGAGAGAATGCCAAGAGTGTGCAAAGCTGTCATCAAGGCAAAGGGTGGCTACTCTGTATTTGTTTAACACTTTTTGGTTACTAAATGATTCCATATGTGTTATTTCGTAGATGTGATGTCTTCACTATTATTCTACAATGTAGAAAATAGTAAAAATAAAGAAAAATCCTTGATTGCGTAGGTATGTCCAAACTTTTGACTGGTACTACATGCATGACTTCATTCTCCCTAGCAGGACCCATAGACACCCAGCACTCACAGCCCTGTCCCCTGTCCCTTGTGCCTCCCAATAGCTAATATCGTTGTCTTGCTTATGCGCACACACAAGCACAACCTTCTTTCATCTCATGTTTTTTTCTCTCTCCTTTTTTGGATGTGAATTTAGTCAAGTTAAATATTTTACAGTGCAAACAGAGAGTGGCCCTGAATCCCAGGTTTCTCCCCGGCACACAGTGAAGGCAAAGTTCATCTGTGCTGCAAGCATCTATTGCCACTCACCGTCCGCCAAATATAATCAGTCTATATATAGAGGCCTCTGTTTTGCTATAGAAATCACCAGCCCCAGCCTACCCTGAAGAACAAGGGCACAGAAAATGAGAGGGAAAGAGTGAAAGGGTGGGAAAGGAGTGAGAGAGAGAAACACGACTCAGGGAGTGTTGTATGGAGGCTCGTCAACCCAACACAGCCAAGCAAGAAGAAAGTAGCACTCAGCCAGGGGAGCCCTCTAGATTTACCTCCTCCTGTTCACGCCTGTCAGGGTGTTCTACGCTGGAGGAAGAGCAGGAGGAGGACGGGGAGGAAGCTCAGGTTGCAGTGTATTGTGTTATGGTGCCGTGTCTGAGCCAGGACACTAGGAGCCAGGCCAGAGAATGTGTCTCCCACGCAAGGTAATGTTAGGAAGGTATTACTACTATAGTGGGCTAGGAGACGGACTTTACTGACTGGCACCTGCCCAGGAATTCTACTACTATTGTGTGATGTATTCTTAAATTATGTTTATCATCATGTGAAGAAAGAGAAAAGTTATTTGAAGGAAATAAGCATTCTTTGTTCACCGTTATGCCCAGTTTTGGTTGTTTTCAAAAATGATTTATCAATGAATGATTAAATTGACTGTTGTTTAACCCTCGATCCAATAGATAGCCTACATATGGGTTGTCACTAGTGACCACAGCCAGAAAGTCAAAGTTAAAATCTGATTTTAAACCTAACCCTAACTTTAACCCTAACCTTAACCACACTGCTAACCTCATGCCGAACCCTGACCTTAAATTAAGACCATAGCTAATTGTTGTTTTCATACATTTTTATGACAGCGAATTTTGACTTGGTGTCTGTGGCAACTAGCGGCAACCCTACTGCACAGCAATGAACATAGAATAAGTGTTTATAAATTGGGAAATACACAAATAGATTAAACAGATTTGTTCCATATATTGTTTTATAATAACCTGTAGTTTTTATAATAATAGCAATATAATAATTCAGAAATAAAAAATCAAATAAAGGAAGTCGTATTTTATTTATTTGGTTGAGGAGTTAACAGTCCAATTAACGCATATATATATATATATATATATATATATATATATATATATATACACACACACTGATTATAAACTGTTCATTATCACAGATTATCACAATTTAGTTTAACCCTATCCCTGTTCAAATCATTAACATGTTGATTATTGCTTATTCAAATGTCTATGCGAGCGTTCATGTAATTTTTACAATGTAGGCTATCCGATACAGTCAATGATGCGTCGGATACAGTCTACACTGTAGAAGATACCGTATAAGAATTTTGCGTCGTTCGCTACATTGTTTCACTGCGGAGCATATTTATGTTGCACCATCCTTCTATCCGATTGGCTGAATAAGGACAACAGAGCATTCAGTTAGGATATAACCGTGGATCCAATTGGATATCGTTGTTAACGTTCTCTTTTTTTCTCTGGGATTGTGGAAAACGATTGGATGGAAAAGGGAACTATGCTCGTAGAATTTTTGGGAGACGTTTGGGTTGTAGGAAGTGCCCTTTTATGGCATGCAGAACATTTTACAGATCATCGCACATCAACTTCCGGTTGGGTGTGTTCAGACGCTTAGTCTAGGAAGTAAATTGGAAATATCTCTCCTTTTAACACAATAATTGTTCACGGAATTAATACCAATCGAAAGGTAACCATTTCCGACATACAATGGACGGTTTTCTAACTTATTTTACTTACGCTAGCCTATTTCATATTATCTGCCGTCAATCTAACTTTCTTGTTCATGTTCATAGAAAGTTGGATATCCTGCTCATTCAACCAGGAAAAATTAGCAACTCAACTAACTCCTTGACTTTCCCCTGGTTACGTTGTAGAAAATGTCCAAGTCTTTGAAGAAAATCGTAGAGGAGAGCCGGGAGAAGAATATACCCGAGGTCGATATGTGCGACAGGGGTGTATCAAATATGCTGGACATTCCAGGGTTATGTGAGTAGGGGCCTACCGTTGCTGTTTAATGCCATTATCTTCTCTATAAAAAAACACTTGAATATGGCTTGCTGATTAGTTGACAAGTAGAATCAGGTGGACTTGTCTGGGGGTACTCGAGGACCAGAGTTGGGAAACTCTGGCGATAAGCGAGGACCGGAGTTGGGAAACGTTTGTCTAGCCCTGAATTCCTGTTGGTTGACTCTGGGGATTATACAGTATTAGGCCTATATCAACATCAGGCTGATGATGTAGCATATAGATAGGAAGCAAAGCAGTGCCTTTGTGATCACACTTTTGTGTGATCTGTTACTTGGTTGATGTTTGGATTTGGTCAAATTAATAATAATTATAAATGGTGTAGCCTACAAACTGCTGCATGCCTTATGCATCTGAAGGCAAAACAGTATATTTATATTATAGGATTGGTCAGATCGACTCTTATATAATTGAACAGGGAGTTCATTTTCGGTCACTACATGACAGTGTCTTTTTTACTTTATCTAATCAGGTCTGTTATTCCTGTAAGTACAGTTGTAGTAAGTAATTCCTCAGATAATGCTGGTTCATGTATGACATATCCTTTGTGTTTTTACTTTGCAGTCACACTGTCCAACATTACCCAGCTGGTTCTGAGTCACAACAAGCTCACAAGTAAGTTCTGACTGTTTATCTGTTGTTTATTCCGCTGTGAAGCAAGCAGACTTAGACCCAATCATGTCCCTTCAGTATTCTCCACTTTGACAGACAGATGTCTCAACCAATGTTCCCTCCCATTGTTTGGGTCACTGAGCAAATTTTGGGTCTTGTGAGCGGAAACATGAACTTTGAGAGAATTTTGTGCAACTTACAGCTCGTTTACAGTGAACACTGAAGCTGTACTCTTACAGTTTGACAGTAGCCAATAGGTTATTGTGGCTATTTGAGGACAACGTAGGCCAACCAACAAAACAAATGGAGCGACTCCCAGAACAGTTTCACATGGGAATAGCTTTTGATTTCTATGATATAGCCTACAGTAGGCTATATGTGGTGTTCAATGCAGGACTACATTGCATGAGACTTTATTACATTATGAAGGGCTTGACAATGATTGCTTACTTGGTCTGTAACACCATGGGCCAATTAGGTGACTGTAAAATGCATTGTGTTGTATGATGCAAGAAACCACTTTACAAAGTAAAATGTATTATTACTACCATACAGAGAATTAGACAATGTAGACTACCCGTCTGCCTCTTGGTTTATTTGCATATTCAAATCTGTCTCAAAATACAACACTGGCCCTTTAATTAAGACATAAGCTTTTTACCTGACTGGCTTTTCAAAGAGCTCTTGAAATGTAGCTTACACATTTTGTGCTCAGTGATGCGCGGCTCTGATCTGAAAAGAGCATTCACTTGTGGGTGATTGAAAGACCTCTCGTGGACTACACACGCCAATAGAGTCCTTCTCCGTTGCACTCTGGCTCTGCTTACAACAAAATCACACACTCAATCTTGCAAAGTTAGATTTGTTTTGGTTTGTTGCATTGAAAAGGGGCTGATATAATGTTGATTCGATCACAGAAAAAACACGTTGATCTGTATTGTGCAAACTAATGGAGCGAACTCAGTAAAGCTCAATCTTCTCTTGCATCTCTGTGCGGCCTGACGTTTCTTCTGTTTGCCAGTCCTGGAGGAGGTGTGTGGCTACGCAGGTGGGCCGCATAGAGGGAACATTTGTCTCAACCCTAGTTTCTGTCCGATTTGGACATACTCTGAGTGTACAAAACATTAGGAACACCTGCTCTTTCCATGGCATAGACTGGCCAGGTGAAATATTTGATCCCTTATTGATGTCACTTCTTAAATCCACCTCAATCACTGTAGATGAAGGGGTGGAGACCGGTTAAAGAAAGATTTTTAAACCTTGAGACAATTGAGACATGATTTGTGTATGTGTGTCATTCAGAGGGTGAATGGGCAAGACAAAATATTTAAGTGCCTTTGAACGGGGTATGGTAGTAGGTGCCAGGCGCACCGGTTAGTGTGTCAAGAACTGCAATGCTGCTGAGGTTTTTCCCTCTTAACAGTTTTCTGTGTGTATCAAGAATGGTCCACCACCAAAGGACATCCATTGACGCGATTGTAGGAAGCATTGGAGTCAACATGGGCCAGCATCCCTGTGGCACACTTTCAGCACCTTGTAGAGTCAATGCCGTGACAAATTGAGGCTGTTCTGAGGGGAAAATGCAGTTCAACTTAATATTAGATATTAGTTCCTAATGTATTGTACACACTATACATGTAGGTCCAGTGGACAGTTTATTAGGTACACCACCCAGTTCACACATGGTTTGCTGCTACAGGCAGTGAGTCATGTGTCCGTGGCTTCCTATATAAAGCAAATGGACAGGCATCAAGGCATTCAGTTACTGTTCAATTGAATGTTAGAATGTGCAAATTTAGTGACTTTGAGCATGGTATGTTCGCCAGTGCCAGGTGCGCCGGTTCCAGTATCTCAGAAACGGACGACTTTTCATGCACGACAGTGTCTAGGGTTTACAGAGAATGGTGCGACAAACAATAAAACATTCAGTCAGTGGCAGTCCTGTGGGCGAAAACAGCTTGTTGATGAGAGGTGGAAGGAGAATGGCAAGAATCGTACCAGCTAACAGGCGGGCCCACAAACGGGCAGATAACGGCGCAGAACGGCATCTCAGAACGCACATCTCGTCAGTCCTTGTCACGGATGAGCTATTACAGCAGACGACCACACTGGGTTCCACTCCTACCAGCTAACAACAAGAAGTGGCTCCAGTGGGCACGTGATCACCAACACTGGACAATTGAGGAGTGGAAAAACATTGCCTGGTCCGACGAATCATGGTTGCGTCATGCTGATGGCAGAGTCAGGATTTGGCGTAAGCAGCATTAGTCCATGGCCCCATCCTGCCTGGTGTCAACGGTACAAGCTGGTGGTGTAATGGTGTGGGGAATGTTTTCCTGGCACACGTTAGGTCCCTTGATACCAATTGAACAGCGTTTCCATGCCCTGAAGAATTTGGGCTGTTCTGGAGGGTTTCGATCTGGTACTAGATGGGCGTACCTAATAACCTTGCCACAGTGTATATTATTGAAAGTTATTTTTACAAAATGACATACATACACAGCTATGAATGGCAACGCAAGGGTGTGAAATTGTGCTTATTACCACTAGAGTGCACACTTGTGCTGTAGTACTTACCTTAAAAGGCTCACTTTCCGAGATGAGCATTGGAGACCAAGGCCTTTGTAGTCAGCTTGAACAACGAAAGTCAGTTCACTTCTCTGTGTTTTAGCTGGGGGTGTTTGACAAAGTATGCATTTACTTGAGGATTTTTATTTTAGATCTCAAAGCCTAGGGTTCATGTGTGTTATGAGTAATTTAAAGAAGAACATAATTTAAGTTGCTAATATGTTTATTACATTATTACGCTGTTATTGCATTAATATGACATAAAACCAGGTAACATAGCAATGTAATCACAAAGAATGAGGCAGAGAATCATATCTCTCTGTTAACTTGTGTATCATCTGTATAAGAGTCTAGTTAATTTTGGGACAAGCCCACTAGGGATACACTTGATACAAATGAACAACAAAAAAATCGCAAGATCTCTCTTGGCATCTTCAGTCACTACTACAGACACCAGCTCCAAGTTCACACCTAACTACCTGCATCATGTTGGCACATTGTTTATCTCATACTGCTGGTATCTTGAGTTTCCTGTTCTGTTCCTCACCCTAATCCCCATTTTAAGATGTCACACATTGAGATTACATCCATTATACATTTCTCTCTCCATGCTATTTATAGCGGAAGATCAGAGACTTGTTTTTGGAATAGCTAATTACCATTATCATCCATACCCATTTACCTGCAGGTGTTTCAGGTGCGACCATCTGATCCGTCTGTTAGCAATAATGTTCTTAGCTGTATTTATTTAGTTTTTACACAGCAAATCACTGTATTGCGAATATGGAGCTGTGGTTTATGGCTTTACTCTTCGTCTTGCCGTACCTCTACTGGGGTTTTCCCCTCTCTCCCCTCCGTGGCTCTGATCTTGTCCTGCCTGCTTTAAAGCGCTCCCAGATATAAAAGATAGCGTGCCGTCTTTTTGAACTTTTCAAGGTAGTCAGATATTACAGTGACATTTGGAAAGTCTTTCATTAGAGAGAAGGAAGAGGAAGGTGACGAGAAGGGTGATCTGGGTGAGCAGGGTGCTTACTTAGCCTATGGGAGGGAGAGTGAGCGGCGTAGGAAGGGAGAGAGAGGCTTAGGGAGGGAGCAGGAGAAAGAGGGGAAATGAGATGGCTGTTGCTGCTTAGCCAAAGGTTGGGACCGTTTCCCGAACACGTCTCTTCCCTATTACCATCAATCTATCTATCTGATCATTAACAACTCCCGAGTGTCACAGGGTCCCCATGCAGGCTGCACCAACCTGAAACCAGCCGCCTCCTCTCACACACACTCAAGAGGGCACCCACTTAATACCACACACTTAATATCATACGCACACACACTATTCTCTCTCTCGCTTGCTCTCTCTCCCTCATTTATCTCCATTGAGACTAGCAATTAAACACAATTAAGCAAAAAAGTGTTATCTGTAGTATGAAATCGTATCGTCTTCAGCATGTCTAAGAGTTTAACTTTACTCGCATGAATACAGGGCAGGTGTAGTAAATGAATAGTGTGTAAAGAGATCACTGGAGTGTTGTATTGATTGAGGCGTAGGCCTAGATCTGCGTGGCCAGGTCCAGTACTCTGTGACCCTATGTTCACTCTGCATTGATTCAGTGGACATTCACAGATCTATTGAGACTGAGCCTGAATGGAATTGATTTTGTGGTGCGGGGTAAACCACTGGGATAGATGGAGAGAAATGGACTCTAAAAGTCCAGGGATCGGAATCGAGTCACGATTTTTTCACAGCTCTGGACTCCACTCTAAATCAATCAGTGATGACATGGATTCAGACTGGACCGGTTGTGACATGGACATGGATTCAGACTGGACCGGTTGTGACATGGACATGGATTCAGACTGGACCGGTTGTGACATGGACATGGATTCAGACTGGACCGGTTGTGACATGGACATGGATTCAGACTGGACCGGTTGTGACATGGATTCAGACTGGACCGGTTGACATGGACTTGGATTCAGATTGGACCAGTTGTGACATGGACTTGGATTCAGACTGGACCGATTGTGACTTGGTTGACAAAGTCTCTCTCCCTGGTATACTTTTAATTCCACATGCTACTAAGCTTTAGTTACAGACTACAGAGATTACACACACAAGCACTAGGGCTGGGAATTGCCAGGGACCTAACAATACAATATTGTCACGATACTTAGGTGCCGATACGATAAGTATTGCTACTGATATGATTGTCACAAGTCTATATTTACGGGAATCGATATTGTGATTTGATCTTCCAATCATATTGCTCACTATATGACTGCTGCAGAGAGTGAAGAGCGAGCATGAGAAAATTAGTTTTGATCAGTCATGGAAATAAGTGCTGAAAACAAACCTATTGGCTCACTATTTAAAAACAAGCTATAAGATGAACAATACAGGAGTTTTGGCGCAGGTACAGCCGACTAGTGCTAGCTAATGGTACCTAGCAACAAAAAAAAAAATCCAAGTATTGATAAAATATCGTCCTAAATAATATTGTGTTATGTAACTGTAACAATTATGTCTCATCACTGAAAAGCAATCCCCTCAAAGACTAGCCTTTGTGACATGTTGTCCCTGTGATATGGAAACGGTATGGCAGGGACACGTTCAGTCACCCTGATCTCCCCAGGGACATTCCTGTCAGGTCCACCTGTTCTGTTTGTGTACCCCCCCCCCCCCATTGATCAGGCCTCTAATCGGATAGAGGCATCATCTCATTATCTCCCTATCGATCTCTGTCCACCTCTCAAAAATTGACTCGTGGAGGGGAGGAAAGGATGAGGAGCGGGAGGATAAGGGTGAGAGGGGAAAATAGGGGGAGGTGTAGGGAACAAAAGAAATGGCCCCATCATTAAAATGTCAAACCTCTGCCCTGATTGCCCTGGCCATAGAGCAGCTAAATGAGCCATCAAAGACATACAGGATGATAATTGGCTCGTTAAGACGCTGTACCATCAGCCTGACTATAGTGGTTCTTCAACTGGTCGTAGTTTGACTCCATGGTTGTGTTTTAAAGTGATGAAAGAGTATGCAATGTTCAATAGGGCTGGGAGGAAGAAATACTGGTGGTCTGTATTTTTATTCCATGTTTTGTCTCTCTCTCTCTCAGCCATTCCTGCCAACGTGGCTGACTTGAAGAACCTGGAAGTTCTCAATGTGTTCAACAACCAGATAGAAGAGCTGCCCACTCAGATCAGCAGCCTGCAGAAGCTCAAACACCTCAACCTTGGGTAGGCCACCGAATGTATTTTAAAATGTGTATTTTCTGTCTTGTGTGTGTGCGACTGTGGCTCTTCAGCTATGCCACTCCTTCATCCTCATTCCAAGCTCACAAAGCCTACATTGTCAGACAGGTGAGAGAAAGAGGGAAACTGTTAATTTGAACACTTGTTTATTTGCGGGTCTCTCTCTTCCCCTCAGGACATGGCTGTATCTCTGCGCTCAACTGAATTGCTGTTGTCAGGGCAGGGATCCTGTTATTTTCTCATCTCCGTTTGTGACACAAATCACTTCACCCCTGTAATTTACCCTTAACGCTTTACCCATCACTTCACATTCACATAGTGGAATAAACCATTATCAACCAGTATGCACACATTTATCCTCGAAAAATGTAGATCACACATCTGGCTAATCAGTGTAAGAATACGAGCATATGCCATCTCTTCATATGGTGATCAGTCGATCTATGTAATGCCATAATAAAGACTGGCAGAATTTACCGGCTTGCAATAGGTTTGATTTGATTAGATTGAAGGACTATAGAAGACAGCAAGCTATGTTCCCTACCTATACCAGTCTGCCAAAGACGACGAATCCCAAACAATTTCAGTTCTCAGGTCAAATTATGCACAGCACAAAGGGACAAGGCTAAACCTAAGACTGGTGTGCGTGAGGCACGGTGTATAATTAGCTATTTGCCAAGACAACATCGAGAGGCTCAGAGACAACTTCATATCGTGTATTGCTGTCCTCTGTGAGCACTTAAAGACGGAACACAACCTGTTTCCTACTCTCATCCTCTCGTCCAGTACTCGGCATTAACGCTTTTCCTTTTGTCTGGGACAATTACAAAAATGTGTTTAACAAGAACAATATAGATTTAAGTTGTCAAAATGGACAAGTAAAGACTTGTTTTTTCACACAAATTACAATATCAAACAATTACTCAGATCACAGGCCAACTTTGGAATAACATTCAAATACATTTATCATGTACATATATAAAAAGGCTACAAAGTGTAGGTGATAAGCACATTGGCTACAGCCTCATGTCCAAAACGATGCCGACATGATGCGACGGAAAATGTAGCCAAACTTTAATGAGAATTTTAATTCCACAGATATCGGCTAAACGCCAGTCATGTTTGGCCAAATACAATGGAGGGTAATTGACATGAACTTCTAAAGACTTGATTCTGTCTACGTACTGGAGGCACCGTTCGTTCAGATGTATGTAATGGTCGAGTGAAGGTCCGTGCCTGTTGCGCCCCGCACCTCACCCACCTTGAACCTGAGCGGAGGCGGTCAGCATTTCAAAACTATTCCACCGGAAACTTAATTTTTTTAAAACCTGCATGTTTTATGTCATTTTACGAAGCATGTCTTGTTTCAAAGTAGCCAAATTATGAGCATAGAAATGTTGAGGGAATTGTTGTTCTGTAGGTTTTCAAATCAACGTTATTTTATTGTCCAGCAGCCAAAGGCATTGTCCTAGTCAGTAATCCATCATGCTAGTTGATGCATCTTTTTACATTTTCCTTTTCTTCATTTCGAATGGATATTTTCATCTGTCACGTGAAACCGCTTGTGCGTGGGTGCGCGTTTGAGAAGTGTTTTTCTGCTAATTGCATTTTGGAACGTTCGCAAATAGCCTACAGCCATGTGTGCATTGTTGAGCTTTATAATATGAAGAAATAAAACTCTATCAACATTTTTAAGCTAAACGGTCTGATCTGTTGCATCAGCTTCTTTTTTTTATTTTTATGTGCAGTGGTTGTATGAATTTTGGATCTGTCGTTCCAGAACTTTCCAGACACTGTTTTGAACCGTAGACATATAGAAAAGTAATTGTAATGTTTAAATATTTGAAAAGCTACCCAGGGTGGCCAACCATCCTCCATGAGAGCCTTAAAGGGACTGTTGTATTCAGAGGCTTGAATATGCAAAGATGCCAATAGGCTGTGTAGCCTATATTCCTGTCTGATTCTCTGGTAAAAAAAAAAAATGTTAATGCATTTTATTTTGTAGAGTGGTTCCTTGCATCTTAAAATGATGTCAGAATAGTGTTATAGGGCTTCTTTAAAAAAAAATTTAAATGTATTTTGGGACAAGTGACTTGTGCTTTTGACCAGGTAAAAAATCTACAAGTCCTACTTGAGTTTTCTCTTTTCTCTTCCTATGTTCTACTCCAGTTCAGTCACAGCCCAAATGTGTGGAATTAACAGTTTGCCCGTTACAGTTTTAACCCCAAATACTTTTGTGGGCCCCCCTCGCCACTGAAAGATGGGGGCTGGCGATAAGGGATTGGTCTCAATGTCACGCGGGATTACCAAAGTTTTTACAATCTCCTCCACCGCTCTGACATTCTGCGTCTCTTATGGATTGGCTGTCAGCTGCACCGTCTACCAACCATAATCTAGGAAACATAAGCCTCGCAGACGTATTCAAGACCCACTGTCCCTTTCAGCGCGGTGTGTGTACTCTGTACTGTGTGTGTCTGATGTGTTTGTGTGTGTGTGTGCAGGCGAATTTGTGTGTACCTACCAACCTGATCTCATTTGTCAAAACAATCTCTGCCTCCCAACCTGTAATTGCCTTGCAAACATATCCTGGCGTCGCAGAATCAATTTGTTTTTGCTTTTCAAATCCGCCCTGAAAGCAAGGCGCTCCACTGTGTTCCCTGTGTCTTTGAGACGGCCTAGCCTCTTGTTGTGTGTGTGGATATTGATAATGTAATACCTGGAGATGTATAGACTGAGGCTTAAATGGTTGGGCTCAATCAGGACCTGATCTCCGGCTAGGCCCAGTGACACCTTGATCCTCTCCTTCTTCCTGAGCTCATTCTATAGAATCCTTAAACAGTTCTGCCACTATCTATAAGAATATGCCTAACAGAAGGACTATATGTGACCTTGCATGCAGAATGTGAGATTACACAATAAAATTGAAGAATTAGTTATTTATCCCAAGGTGAACGCCAGCTAGTATGAAAAAAGAATGACTCTGCGTTCACCGTACATTGGATTTACTGTAGAAGATATTTCACAGGCTCAGGAAACCGATGTCTTCACCATTAGACCAAGTGGAAATGTCCTCTTGTGCTGAGGGTGACACTGATTTTTCTTCAGTCGAGGACTACCTCAGGAAATGCCGTTGTAAAGCTGTGAGTTGATTTAGCTCGTTGTTTTCTATCTGTCATTATGCGTGCAGTATGAACAGGATGAGTGCTCTGCCCCGAGGCTTCGGGTCCCTGCCTGCTCTGGAGGTGCTGGACCTGACCTACAACAACCTGAACGAGAGCTCACTGCCCGGCAACTTCTTCTACCTCAGTGAGTCACTCTCTCTCTCTCTCACACACACACACACTGCATCGCATGCACACACGTCCACAGAAACCTGTGAAGAAACACACACGTGTACTCAAGTGCGACTGAAATATTTCTCCTGTCACCACACGCTGGGCAGACCACCATTCTTATTACTGAGTCAAGCACATCATCATCATGGGGCTCATCTTTCCAATCAACTCCTCCATTCCATCCACCACCCTGTTCTGGTAATTGACGCACCCTCTCTGATAAAAATGTAAAAACAACTGAAAAGGGGATGTCTTCAACCAAGACCTAAAGTGGGAGAGAGAGAGTTGGTCTCCCCATCTCTGTCTGTTTCTCTCTCTGAGCCTGCTGTGCTAGCTCTACTAATGGCCTGTTATTTTAATACTGATGATGACATAATGAAAGCACTATTCACACAGCAATCGGCGCCATTTTAATCTTATCCCCCCCCCCGCCTCGCACACTTCCTCCTCTCCTCCCCACTCCATCTATCAAAGCTGGAGGAGGCTACGATGCCCAGACACACACACACACACACACACACACACACACACACAGATCGCTACTAATTCCCTGCCCAAATTAAACAGCCACTGATTAATGAATGAGGTGCATATGATTGTCTTTAATCAGAGATACAAGAAGGAGGATATGCACTTTCATTATTGCTATTAGAAGCCTGTAATGTGGCTATTTTTGGTATTTTACTTTGCTCCAAAGGATCTGTTTCCCTTAGAGTGACATACCAGGAAGTATGCCTGTCTGTCTGGATGTCTCCCCAAATCCCTGATGGAAGAATAGTGTCAGTGAATCTGAAGATTACCCTTTTGGTCTAGTCTGTCTCTCTGTTTGCGTGTGTCTCTCTGTTTGCGTGTGTGTCTCTGTGTGGGTGTCTCTGTGTGGGTTTTTCTGTGTGTGTGTGTATATGTGTCTCTGTGTATATGTGAGAGAGAATGAGAGGCAGTGTGAGCTGCTGTCTTCCAGTGTGTCAGTATGTGTGTTTGTTTATATAGACCCCCCCCCCCCCCCGACTAGACAAGCAGCAGTAAATCTATGTTTGACCCATGTGTGTGTCAGCTGCCCAGAGCTTGCAAACGGTTATTAATCAGCCGTGACTGGTCTTATTGATCACGCTTCGGCCTGGTTAGGACTGAAAGTCCAGTGCACACACACACACTAACCAACTCCTGTGTAAATTGCAGCTACCCTGCGTGCACTCTATCTCAGTGACAACGACTTTGAGATGCTTCCTCCAGACATCGGCAAGCTGGGCAAGCTGCAGATTGTGAGTCATTTATCTAAATATCTCCCTCTGAATATCAGTGGTCTCCTTTCTCTCCTTCGTATTGCTTGGTTGGTTCCTTGTATTGTCCGTCACCTAGAACTGCCTTAATACAGGAGTGACAGTTCCCCACAATAAGGACTTCAAATGGCATGTGTCTCTCCTATTGTGATGTCTCAAGATGTTTTATTCTGATTGTAGACGGGAAATCATTGTTTAGTATACAGTTGAAGTCGGAGGTTTACATATATTGACTCCAACCTAAGTGTATCTCGTTTTTTTTCAACCACTCCACACATTTCTTGTGAACAACCTATAGTTTTGACAAGTCGGTTAGGACATCTACTTTGCAAGTAATTTTTCCAACAATTGTTTACAGACAGATTATTTCACTTATAATTCACTGTATCACAATTCTAGTGGGTCGTAAGTTTACATACACAAAATTATGTCATGGCTTTAGGCTAATTGACATCATTTGAGTCAGAGGTGTACCTGTGGATGTATTTCAAGGCCTCTCTTCAAACTCAGTGCCTCTTTGCTTGACATCATGGGAAAATCAAAAGAAGTCAGCCAAGACCTCAGAAAAAATATTGTAGACCTCCACAAGTCTGGTTCATCCTTGGGAGCAATTTCCAAACGCCTGAAGGTACCACGTTCATCTGTGCAAACAATAGCACGCAAGTATAAACACCATGGGACCACGCAGCCCTCATACCGCTCAGGAAGGAGACGCGTTTTATCTCCTAGAGATGAACGTAGTTTGGTGCGAAAAGTGCAAATCAATCCCAGAGCAACAGCAAAGGACCTTGTGAAGATGCTGGAGGAAACAGGTATGAAAGTATCTACATCCACAGTGAAACGAGTCCTATATCAACACAACCTGAAAGGCCGCTCAGCAAGGAAGAAGCCACTGCTCCAAATCCAGCATAAAAAAGCCAGACTACAGTTTGCAACTCCACATGGGGACAAAGATCGTACTTTTTGGAGAAATGTTCTCTGGTCTGATGAAACAAAAATAGAACTGTTTGGCCGTAATGACCATTGTTGTGTTTGGAGGAAAAAGGGGGAGGCTTGCAAGCTGAAGAACACCATTCCAACCATGAAGCGCGTGGAAGGCAGCACCATGTTGTGGGGGTGCTTTGTTGCAGGAGGGACTGGTGCACTTCACAAAATAGATGGCATCATGAGGTAGGGAAATTTGGATATATTGAAGCAACATCTCAAGATGTCAGTCAGGAAGTTAAAGCTTGGTTGCAAAGGGGTCTTCCAAATGGACAATGACCCCAAGCATACTTCCAAAGTTGTGGCAAAATGGCTTAAGACAAGAATATTTACTATGATTAAATGTCAGGAATTGTGAAAAACTGAGTTGAAATGTATTTGGTAAGGTGTATGTAAACTTCTGACTTCAACTGGATGTGGATGAACGTCTGCTGTGCAAACAGTACACATTTAATGTTTTATATACATTGACCTCATCCAGAAGACGAGGTCAGTACAGGTGCATCAAAGCTGGGACCAAGAGACAGAGGCTGATTTTCAATCTCAAGGCCATCAGACTGTTAAATAACCATCACATTAGGGGCTGCTGCCTATATACATAGACTTGAAATCACTGGCCACTTTAATAAATTGAACACTAGTCACTTCAATGATGTTTTCATATCTTGCATTACTCTTCTCATATGTGTATATACTGTATTCTACACTATTCTACTGTATCTTCGTCTATGCTGCTCTGACATTGCTCGTCCATATATTTATATATTCTTAATTCCATTCCTTTACTTATATTTGTGTGTATTGGGTATATGTTGTGTAATTTGTTAGATATTACTTGTTAGATATTGCTGCGCTGTCGGAGCTAGGAACATTTCGCTTCACCCACCATAACATCTGCTAAGCACGTGCATGTGACCAATAAAATGTGATTTTTATTTTATTCCGAATGTATAAATCCCTATTTTCCTCTCTCTATCCCCCCTCTTACTCCCTTTGTCTTTCTCTCTCGTCCTTCATCTCTCCCTCTACGTCTCTCTCATTACCCCCCCCCCCCCCCCCCCTTCTTACCCCCTATCCTCCTCTCCATAGCTGAGTCTGAGGGATAATGACCTCATCTCTCTGCCTAAAGAGATAGGAGACCTGGCCCAGCTCAAAGAGCTCCACATTCAGGGCAACAGGCTCACTGTGCTGCCCCCTGAACTGGGTAAGACTGACCACACGAACACACTATTGCACACAGACACACACACAGTCACTGTATGTGGGCGCAGGTGTCGTTGACTGCTCCTCTGGTTGGCTGGCCTTTCCCAGCATCGCCCCACTGCCCTCACCGTCCCACTGTGTGTGTGTGTGCGCGCATGTGCATGCCCCAGATGGCATGCTTCACAGATCCACAAACCCATGAACCCCCACAGAGGTCACCAGGGGTCGACCCTCTCTCTGACAGCCTGTAGAGTACAATGTGTGGGCCCTCGCCACTGGAGGTTCTGCAGCTCAGTTTACGAAACTGAAACACCTTCCAGTACAATACAAAGGAAATATTTTCATCAGTTGGTAAAAACCAAAAAAGGGGATGTCTTCAGCCAAGACCTAAAGCAGAAGAGAGAGAGTTCAGGAGGAAGAGGAGAGGGAGGGAGAGATGGTCTCCTGTTTCTCTCACTATGTGTGTAGAGCTGATTAGAATCTCCCTGTCACGGCTCCCTAATCCCAGTGTCTCACTGCTCTGGCCTTGTTAGGGCCACAGCTACACCACCAGCCAAAAGAGAGGATGGGGGAGGGAAAGCGGGAGGGAAATGATGTGGCGGGAGAGAATGTTAGAGATGGAGGGACGGACAGACGGAGGGAGCGACTGAGGGACGGGGTGCTCCAGAGATGGAGGGACGGACAGGCGGAGGGAGCGACTGAGGGGACGCGGTGCTCCAGAGATGGAGGGACAGACAGGCGGAGGGAGCGACTGAGGGACGGGGTGCTCCAGAGATGGAGGGACAGACAGGCGGAGGGAGCGACTGAGGGGACGGGGTGCTCCAGAGATGGAGCAGAGGAAAAGAGGGGGATGAGGGGAGAAGGAGATGAAGAGGGAGTGGCCCCTCTAACAAGGAGCAGCCAAGTGCACAGGGGAAGTGCAGGTTTGGGGATAGAAGATCGGCATTGTAGCTGTCGAGGCCACACTGGAGAGAAGAGGGACTAACACCGACCTAATCCTGTAACTAGGGGAGAGGGATGATGGAGCGGTGGGAAGGAAAAGAGGATAAATAAGGACGATGAGGTTTCAAGTGTATGTAATATAAATAAATAAAAAGTGTATTTCAGACAGATTATTACAGCTTAACCATACTGTAAAACCATCAAATCATTCAGTCTCTGAATTCAACCCTAGTTCGTTCTCACTAAAAGAAATTCCAGACAAAGCTGAAAGCAAGGAGTTGATTAACAAGAGCAGTGAAACTGTAGATTCTGTACAATTTATAGATGAACAGCTGAACAACCCTAACTGACTAGTTAGCATGGGGCTGCTGGTGTTGGCTTGCTCTGACCAGGCGTAACGTTGGCGTTGGGGGACCTAGGGGTTTTAGGTTTTAGGCCCAGACAGCTCTCTCGGTGCTGGGCTAGTCAGATGTGTGTTAATTGGTCTCTGAGGTGCTACCATCGACCACATTAGCACCGTGACCCGTCGCCCGCGCCACAATGTTGTCAGAACGTTGTTCACTCTTTCGCCCTTTCTCTCCCTCTTTCCTCGCTCCTCTTCTCCCCACACCTTCATCTCTCCACCCGTTGACCTCTTCTCCCTCCCTCCTTTCCTCTCTGACACTCTTTTCTATATCACTCAATCTCCTAATCTCTCTCTGTTCATCCCCTCTCTCTCTCTTCAGGTAACCTGGATCTGACTGGGCCTAAGCAGGTGTTCAAGGCTGAGAATAACCCGTGGGTGACCCCCATTGCAGACCAGTTCCAGCTGGGAGTCTCCCATGTGTTTGAATACGTCCGCTCCGAGACCTACAAGTAGTAAGTAGTCTAATCTACAAACACACCTACAGCAGTAGTGGACTCACTGACTCCGACCTACTGAGGGAGAGGGCTCTAAGAGGAGAGAATGGGACGGGTGTGTGTGTGTGTTAAGGACTTTAATTTGTGTGACTGTCTCCGTTTCCTGCTGGTCTTGTGGCTGTATCATGGTGTTGTTGGACCCTCGCCCCGCCCTGCTCTCTCCTGGGCCCTCAAACCTTTACTTCTCATAAGGGACAGAGCGAGGGATGCGTGGATCCTCTGTCCTCTCCTTCCCTCTTTTCTCGTTCTGTCCATTGAGCTACAGGACTGTCACTTCAACGCAATCCTCCAGCCGAGACCCACTCACTCTTATAGACCTGAGGGAGTTTGTCCGTTCCTCTACGGATGGTGTACAGTAGCTTTCGGTTTCTGTTGCGTTGTCCTCCTGCTCAGGGCTCTATGGATTTCCATCCCAATGTCAGGTGTAAAAGGGGGATAAATAAAGAAGCGTATGATGTCACTTCCTGCATAATGGCGGATGTCTCTAGGCTCTGACCCCGGCACCAGCTGTCTACGTCCCAGACTCCCTCAGTGCCAGCCCCAGACACAAGGATGGAGAGCTGGAGGAGGAAGGTGATACAGACCTGTAAGACTTGGCCATTGGTGGGAGGCAATGTTCTCTCTAAACCACGCACCTCCTCCAGGACTGGCAAACAGAAGAAACGCCAGCCCACGCAGAGACGCAAGAGGAGATTGAGCTTCACTGAGTTCGCCCCATTAGTTTTCACAATACAGATCAATGTTTTTTTTTCTGTGATCGAATCAACATTATATCAGCCCCTTTTCAATGCAACAAACCAAAACAAATCTAACTTTGCAAGATTGAGTGTGTGATTTTGTTGTAAGCAGAGCCAGATTCTATTGGCGTGTGTAGTCCACGAGAGGTCTTTCAATCGCCCACAAGTGAATCTGCTTTTCAGATCAGTGTGCACATTTGTTGATATTCTTTGCTAGTTAGCAAGTTAACCCAGTTATAGATAAGTATAGGGCAGCAATAGGGAGTTAGTTTGGTGGGAGCTACCCAGAGACCAGAGCTAACAGCATGAAATAACACTCCCAACAACAGCACAGCCCTGTCTGACAAGCCCTGGAGCTGTCGATGTCTGCTTTGAGTTACCTCTACTGTCTGTTCACTGCTGAGCCCATCTTTACTCTAAAACCTCGCGCTCACACACACACTCTCTATTTCTCTCTCTGTGTCTCGCTCTCTCTTGTAATATGTTTTTCTGTTTAAAAGAGCAGAGACTTTTAAAGATTTCCTGTGTGTGGATGGTGAGGCTAATTTTAGTCCTCTTATAGAGGGCAGTTTTATTTTGGAGTCTTTGTTTCTGGAACAACCCAGTCAGGTCATTCTAGTTAATGTCTGTCTGTCTAGTTGGTTCTATTAACCCAGAATCAGATCAATTACTATGACGGGCTTGAGGCATTCATTTTGTCTGTCTGTGACTGGGGACTGGTATTGTAGTACAGTATCGGCCCATTCCAAAGCTATTTACGCACTTAAACATTATCTATGCATTTGAAACCCGTAGTTTTGGTTTGTACTGTACCAGGTATGTTCTTAGATGGCACAGTTGAACTAGCCTTGTCCATTGCTCTATGTACTGTACCTAACTTCTGGGCTCCCGAGTGGCGCAGCGGTCTAACGCTTCGATCACACCAACAGCGCCATTACATTTCGGTACACCAGAATTGCATTAATTTCCAATGAAACACTGCGTTTGCCTTTCAGCGTTGCGTTTGCCTTTCAGCGTTGCGTTTGCCTTTCAGCGTTGCGTTTGCCCTGCAGCGTTGCGTTTGCCCTGCAGCGTTGCGTTTGCCCTGCAGCGTGGCGTTTGCCCTGCAGCGTGGCGTTTGCCCTGCAGCGTGGCGTTTGCCCTGCAGCGTTGCGTTTGCCCTGCAGCGTTTGCCCTGCAGCGTTTGCCCTGCAGCGCTGCGTTTGCCCTGCAGCGCTGCGTTTGCAGAGGCAGTTGCAGTGCATTCTGTGTGGTGCATACGTTGGGTTTAACGAATGCATGTGTCAAACTGTGTAGACAGCTTGACAGAAATGGCAGCAGAAGGTGAATGATGAACTATTGTTGCGTACATATTCGGATGACGCTGCGTGCTATGTTACACAAGGACTCTGGCGGTGAGTTCAAAGCGTAAGGCACTGCATCTCAGTGCTAGAGGCGTCACTACGGACCCTGGTTCGATCCCGGGCTGTATCACAACCGGTCGTGATCGTGGAGTCCCATAGGGCGGTGCAAAACTGGGCCAGCGTCGCCTGGGTTAGGGGAGGGTTTGGCCGGGGTATGCCGTCATTGGAAAATAAGAATTTGTTCTTAACTGACTTGCCTAGATAAATGACGATTTTTTTTTTTAAATAGTAAACTAGAAGACCAGTGATACAGTCTAGGTTGAGGCGGCGAAAAATTGGGCCAGTGTCACCTGGGTTAGGGATGGTTTAGTAGGCCGTCATTGGGAGGCGGACGCAGAACAAATCCCTCTGTTGAAAACTTTCATATCCAGCTGATCCTACATCTTCAGAGAGACTCGACCCACACACTGGAACTTATCTTCGTGTGTGGTGTGTGTGTGAATATGTGTCTCTGTGACCTGGTGCAATGTCTGTCTGGGTTTATCCAAAGCTATGGCATCCCACTCTACTGTTGAACTGTAGTAGATTCTGCAAGCATACAATATGCATCTAGGCACTGTGACGCTCATAGTTACACCTTTTGTTGCAATCAAACCAACAGCAGTTTCTGTCAATCCAAAATAGTACACTTATTTTAGCGTTCCGTTTACAAAGTGTAGGTTTTCTTGAACGTTTCCCTCTGTGTTTTGATAGGCGTATGCTAATGTAGCGCTGGCCACTGACCAACGACAGGTTTGATACACACCAATGTTGTCTGCATCAGACGTATGGTGTTGAAGACTGGCATATATTACCAACGGCAGGTTTGATGCACAATCAATGCTGTCTGCATCAGTGATGATGTTAAACGTTGCTGGTCAATGAAAATGCCGCGTACCATAAATCACTACTCAGACAGGCCAAGTCAAACCGGCGTCCCTGCCGCTGAGATTATACTAGACCTCTCGCTTTATCTGTCTCATAAGTCATCTTTATATTTCCTCATCGATTCGCTGATTCATCAAGACAAAAGTGGTGGTGAATGTGCTGTTGGAAACGTCACGGTCAGATTTTGATACTGGCATTTTTATTTGGTATTGCAGGGGACCTATTGCAAGTGTCACGATCGATGATTGTTCCTGCTAATATTTTGTATTATATAGTGTTTTGTATTTGTATAAAGTACCTCAACTGTGCCTAAGTTTTTAGTGTTCTCCTTGGTACAGAATTCAAGGCCTCTAGGCCTAAATCTATTATGAGCTGGCAAAGATGCGGCAATGTTTCTTCCTTCCTTGTCAGTCAGCTTACGTCCTCTTCTGTAAAGTGGAAAATGCATTTCTCCAAGAGAGAAAATAAGCATTTGCTTGCAGAAGTTCCCGTAGTCGCAAGTCTTCCACAATTTATTGAGATGCCATTCTAGCTTTTTTGTGTTAAAAGGTTTTTTAAATGACTCATTAGCTAGGAGTGAATAGGTTTTGTCTCTGAGTCTACTCAGTTGTTACATGGGTTATGCTTGTCGTGGACATGGTGTGCTGTAGCACTCTATGTGAAATCACTGTGAGGTGGATTTTAAATAGGCTATTCAGACAATGTGATCCTCATTCTCTGTTAGTGTGTTAACGAGGTGCAGACTTTGTGGGGGATGGTGTTATTAGTGTACTTTCACTTTACTGGTCCCCTTCCGTGTGTGTGTGTCAGTCAGACCTGGGTTCAAATTCTATTTAGGGTTTTGAAATTACTTTCAAAGACATTTTGAAGGTAGTAGTTGAATATTGGAATATATTTGGAAATACACTTGAAATGTGTTGGCATGTATTTGAAAATATTTAAATACACAGTGTATTTTCAAATAGAAAATATTTAAATGCTCCCAAATGTTTTGAACCAATGTCTGTGTGGTATTTGGAAAAAAGTATTTATAGGAAGTAATTTGAAAATACTTTCAAATACTTCAAATTGAATTACCTGATTTGGGCACATTATTTGAAAATACACAGAAAATAAGTTTTTAAGTAACTAATAATTAAATATGCATGTCTTTGAACCCAGGTCTTGTGTGTGTGTGGGGGGGGGGGGGGGTAACGGTTATCTCACATTAGACAGGCGTTAACAGACCTCCGGGTTGTGTCTGGTCTCCGAAGGATTCATACGCACAGCAGCCTCCTTCTCACTTTCCTCAGTGTCCTTCAGCCACCACTACTCAAGACTCATTCTCTATTCCTCCTTCTCTCATTCCCATTTCCCTTCTCTTACTCTGCCTCCATCTAGCTCTCTTTCTCCCTCTTCCCTTCTCTCTACATCAGTTTACTCCCTAACATGTCATGGAGTTTACTTTCATTGCTTGCTCAGGGATAAGAGTACCAGTGTGCTTTTCAATGCAACGCATGGCAGAAAATGTTGTACTTCTTGGTATGTCCTCTTGAACAAAGAATCCATTGCAGTTGGTACTACACTATAGAGCATTAGACATTCTGCATGAGTATAGTTCAACCCTACCTTCACCCCACTAAGGTCTCTTCTATCACGATCACTGCTTTCTCTCGGTGTTGTCAATAGTATCCAGAAATTGCTGTGTCTTCAGTCTTCTGTGGTTTTCTGAAGCCCCAAACCATAGTGCAGCACCATTATACTCATCCGTTTAGGAGCGTGTGTTTTAAGGAGGAGGGTATGGACTGTTAAGTAGTGCCCGCTCTCCTCTCTTCCCTTCGTCCTTCTTAGTTCTTCAAATTAAGTGTGTGTGTGTGTGTGTGTGTGTGTGTGTGTGTGTGTGTGTTGTCTTAATTGTGTTTTCATTTCTCAGTCAGCTCTGGACAGCTGTGCAGTGACGAACGCTAGCCACCCTCTCTTATCAGCAATCATTAAGAGAAGAGCGAGAAACGGAGCGAGAGAAATCTGTTGTGTGTGAGGGAGCAGAATTTGAGTTTAACATGTGTTAATGCTTTATGATTATGCCATGGCTTTCCCTTCGCCGCTGTCTGTCTGTCTATCTGTCAGTCCACCAGTCCGGCTGCCAATTATTTCTGTCAAGTTAACAAGCTCCGTATGAAATATGCATGACAGGTACACACACACACACACACACACCTGCTGTGAAACTACTACTGCTGGCTTCAGCCAGAGACTGAAGCTAAATAGGCTCTAGGTGTATCAGTTAAAAATTACTTTAAACCTATTAGGAAGTGTTCTCCTCAATGCTGTGTGGGCATTCGGATCATTAGGAACCAATCAGGGTTTGTCTGGTCTAGACACAGGTGCTCAGCACTTTACAAACCCACCCGCTGAGTCTGCCATCTAAATGGTACCCTATGTAATGCACTACCTTTGACCATAGGGCAATGGCCGTGTCAGTCACGTGATATTTAAAATGATGTGTTTTTAAACCATAGACCTCTGTGGAGTTGTTATCTTTGTAGGACTTTTGAGTTTTATTTTGAGTCCGACCTCAGAAAGTACAATGAGAGAGGCAAGGTGATAGATGATGTTATCATGTGTTGATGACTCTGAATTCAACTAACACATTAGTGTCATAACGGCACAGTAGGAGAGGGGAGGAAAATCCTTTGCACTAAGCTTCTCTCTGGTGTAGCTAACTAACATCCCCTCCCCCAACACACACACACACTTTACCTTAGCATATTTTATCAGGCGATTCTGCATGGCTAGCTAGCCCTAGTTCGTTAATTCTGCTGAATGTGCTCAGAAGAGTTTTCAGACTTTCATCCTCCGAACTAATTATATTCATGCATTAATGAATATGCCCGCCTCTCTGACATGGGTGGACAGGGGCCCACTGGCTACTGGGTACGGCTGCCATTTGGGTCTTTACTCCCTCTGTGACTAGTATGTGTCTGGAGCTAGTAGTGCAGCTGTCGGTGTATGAGGCTGGTGAAATGGCTGTTGCGCTGTAAGTAAACTTTGTCAATCTCAGTACGGACTGAAGCAGTCAGTGATAGTTGAAACCTGAATGTCCAAAATCGACTGTATACTCACAGATCTAGAGTTTTCCCATTAGAAAGAAAAACACTTCTCTTCTGTGAAGAAAGATGACAACGTGCGGAGGAGGACAGTGAAGACCTGGCGTGTTATTGTCTTGTAGTGGCAGATTGCAGATCGTTTTCCATACTGTCCTACACTATACAGACCCTGTATAGTGTATAACCACAGTACATCAGACCCTGTTATGGTATATAACCACAAACCACAGGGATAGAATAAACTGTCCAGCTCCCTGCCTCAGCCTAAATCCATAGTGACAAGGCCACAGGAAATCCATGGGGAGGCTCGATGAGACTAAATGACAATAATTAAGACGCATGACAAACGAGCTGTGCTCCCAGCCTATGACAGATCTTCCTTCCACTCTTACTCTCCTCCCTGCCTGCCCACATCGTTAGCTGTAACCTTAAGGATGATCGAACAGTCTATTGTTGCTGACTGACCAGCCCACTGCTATGCCTATGTGTGGCACCAACGAGGGTAAGAACAATTTGGGATATTCTACCTCTGCTTTTACACAACTCATAGCACCAATGTATTGTAATGCGTATACCCCTGAGAGAAATGATAATTCCAATGACCCTAATGTAGATCCTCAAGAGTCGTGTATCATTCTAGACAATTAGTGCAGGCCTACTACTGTGTATATGAGGTTGTTGGACTGTATTTGTGCCATAGAAGTGGATGGCTACTTCGTTAATAATGCATGTTGTACAGAGGCTAATTTGTGTTATTGTTACATCATTGATTTCTCTGATTTTTCTTCCTCACAGGGGCCTCAATCGTGCTGTTTGGGGCCCTCGATTGGCCCCTTGTCTCCATTCATTACGGGAACTGAGAGAAAAAAGGAGAGGGAGAGAGTGGGGAAGAGAGAGAGCAAAGCTAGAGAGACGAGGCCCCTGTATGTTTGTCCTTTTAATGAGGCGTTTGATTGATAACCTGTAGGAGGCCCCTGGCCACTCAGGGGCCCGTGTTATAGAGCTGTCCTCGAGGCCCGGCTAATGAGAAGTGATGGGACTCCAGTGATCTCTCACCCCATTTGACCTGACCTATAGATACTGTCTTCTCTGAGGTATGCAGATTCCGATGCATAGTACAGAGAAAGGTATACTTGGAAATTTGCATTGACTGTGATATGTGGTTGTTTCCCTCCTATTAACCTTAGTTGAATGTACTGGACTGTAAGTCACTCTGGATGAGAGTTTCTGCTAAATGACAAAAGTAAGAGTTTGTATGTATTTCTAGGCGCCATATGAGTTTGAATTAACTTCTTATAACTATAGCAATTGATAGAAATGGTAGATCTTGATTTCACTCACATATTTCCATCTGTAAAACCTATAGTAATGCTATAAAATAACTGTAAAACTGAAAATGGAATGGCCTCCCGAGTGGCGCAGTGGTCTAAGGCACTGCATTGCTGTGCTTTAGGCATCACAAAAGACCCGGGTTTGATCCGGAGGCCGTGTTGCCAGCCGGCCGCAACCGGGAAACCCATGAGGCGGCGCACAATTGGCCCAGCATCGTCCGTGTTAGGGGAGGGTTTGGCAGGCCGGGATGTCCTTGTTCCATCGCACTCTAGCGACTCCTTGTGGTGTGCCGGGTACAATGCACGCTGACATGGTCGCCAGTTGTACGGTGTTTCTTCCGACACATTGGCGCAGTTGTTTTCCGGGTTAAGTGATCAGTGTGTCAAGAAGCAGTGCGGCTTGGCAGGGTCGTGTTTCATAGGACGCATGGCTCTCGACCTTCGCCTCTCCCGCATCCATACGGGGTTTCAGCGATGGGACAAGACTAACTACCAATTGGATATCATGAAATTGGGGAGAAAAAGGGGTAAAAAAGGACCCCTAAAAAATTATTCAACAAAAAAATCTAAAGTGGAACAGGATGTTAAAGGATAGAGCTGGGACGATAAACTGAAAATCTTCGACACTGACCATACTTATCATAGGCATTTTGCAGATATTGTTCCTTACAATAAGCAGCCTAAACTAGCAAAATGTATAATGGATTAAGTTTGCTAATATGTGTGATTTGTTAATGGGACAATTGATGGCAATAACTATCAAACTGGTAGTAGTAGTTTAAAGGATAATAAAAAATATAAATACTTTGGTGTACATTGCAATAAACTTATCGTGTATTTATTGTTATCACATCAATTTAGGCAATTTATTGCAATTGTTTATTTTTTTTGTCCATATCCCCCAGCTCTAATACAGAACACCTGATATCAGATCAATGACCCAAGGTGCTGCACAATTATCAAGAGAGAGAGAACCTATGGACACACACTGGCAAGTGCTTTGATTATTTAAGCCGTGTAAAATAGAAAAAGCTGTATAAAGAGTCTCTAAGACCACACCAGGACCCATTAAGTTCTCTGTGCTGCTCTCCCCCTTTTAATGGCCCTAAGTCTTCACAGGGGTCCTGTCCAGTCCCCTCTCCACTCACTGCAATGCTATGGGAAATCTTTGTGTTTATGCAGAGACAGAACTGCTGCTGCTGCCCATGTACAGTGGTAACAAGACTCTAGTCGGCCCTCAATGATTTGCGCTGTATGTATGTATGTATGTGTGTTTGTGGCAGGGGGGGGGGGGCAGTTCTGTGGATATCCCATCTTCCCCTTGGGCTCTGGCCTCTCCAGTGAACAACAGACTCTGACTGAGTGAGGGGGGTGGGTGGGAGGACAGAGCACATGGAGGAGCAGGAGAGAAGGAGGAAGAGGGGAAGTCTCGTTGTAGACTTTCCCATGGGATGGAACGTCTACTTTTTGCCCCCAATATTTTTATGAATATTGCTAGCAACAACAGAATCGACTAATTTTAAATGACAGATCTACAGTAGAAAATAGGAGAATAAAACTGCTGGTAAGCTTTCTTGACTTGGGCATACATTTTTGCCAACATGGCTAACCAATGTCGAGTGACGCACCCGTGCGTCACATGGTCACTTTATTTTGAATGTTGAATAGCTCGCCATGTATTTATCCTAGAGACTTAGTTTATTGTAGTGGCTGCAGCTCAATCCCGTCTCTCCGCCATTATAAAGTTTGTGCACATGCCATAAATGGCCTTTTTCTACACACGAGGTTCCAAACAAGAAAATCGTAATTAAATAGTCTGTAAAACCAAAACCGTGTGAGCACCAAACTAATATGACTCCCACAAACACTACAGTGTCGGTTGTTTGGCTCTACGACATCCACAAGCTTTACAGCAGTCATCTGAAGGTAACTCCATACCGACTCAAAATAGCAAAAGGCGTTAAATGTGCCAAAAATAAATAACGTGACCAAAACCTGGGTCTAAACATTGAATCGAAGTTTTCTCATATCTCATAGATATAGGACAGACACTTCAAAACCTTGTTCCTTTGAGAGATTTTTTTACTGTCTTTTTTTTGCAATTTATGGACATGTTATTCAATGCGTTTCTATGGGCTTTAGCAGTTTAGGTATAATTCAATGTTTCGGCAAAAAATTAATTATACATGCAGGTGTCCTAAATTTCAAAATCAAATGGCTAAATTATAAATTTTTTGACCATCTTAAAGCAATTCCAGATTTTAGCTCAGTAGATTTTGCTCTTACACCTAAATTTTAAAAAAAATTCGCTATGTGCCGCTGTTCGTTTTGCAGCCACGGTCCCAGCCATTTTGCCATCAAGATCAAAAATAGCCCAAGAAATAGGTTCAAGAACTAGAGATTTTTTGTAAGAAAATTCTCCCCAGTTAGTCTGGTCCCATTGCTGCAACTCTCGTACGGACTCGGGAAAGGCGAAGGTCACAACGCCCGCTTAACCCGGAAGGCAGCCGCACCAATGTGTCCGAGGAAACGCTGTGCACCTGGCGACCATGTCAGCGTGCATTGTGCCCTGCCCGCCACAGGAGTCGCTAGAGCGCAATGCGACAAGATCATCCCGGCCGGCCAAACCCTCCCCTAACCCAGACGACGCTGAGCCAATTGTGTGCTGCCCCATGGGTCTCCCGGTCGCGGCCGGATGCGACAGAGCCTGGACTCAAACCAGGATCTCTAGTGGCACAGCTAGCTCTGTGATGCAGTGTCTTAGACCACTGCACCACTTGGGAGTCCTCTCACGTGGCCCATTATATCGGTATTTATTGGGCTATGTCATCCAATTGGGTAGACCTAGTTATAAAGGAGAGTGGATACTTAATTGACTTGAGCTACATTTTGCATAACTGGATGATTATTCAGAGCAGGATGATTTGCAAGCAGAGTAAAATACATGTCTTATCAGTATTTATTTCCAGTCGGAGTCTAAATCAGCCTATCATATTTAGGAAGTTAAGGGCAACTGCACCGTGCTTCAACGCCCATATAACCTAGTCTACAGGCTATTTAATTGAGACCAAACATAGGCGTACTTGATCTCGCACGCCCAACCAAATCTAATAATGGTAGGCTGCTGAACGTAAATCAGCAAGAATTTGGTTATTTGATTTGGTGAATATTGCGACAGAGGGGATTTTAACACACTAGATAACGAATAGCCGACAAAACAAAATACCTTTTCGAAATATTCTTGCATAACTTTGATAGGAGCAGGTAGACATAAATACATGTGTTATCAACATTGATTTCCAGTCAATGTCGGAGCCTAACCCAGCCTATTATATTTAGAAGTTCATTTCCATGGAAAGACAGGCTATTTAAGTGAGACCACGCATAGCTGCATTTGACCTCACACGCTCCAACAATAGAGGAGAGGTAGGTTACTGAACTTGAGGCAGAATTATCCTATGAGAGTGTGTGAATAGTACGACAGAGGTGCTTTAATACAATAGTTAACACATAACAAACAGAAAGACAACCGTTCGAAATCATCTGTGGCGCGAAGAAATATTTTCATCCCAAAGTTGTCTGTCTGACCGCCCACTCCCGCTGCGCAGCATGAAAAATGTAGACTTTGCCGCAATGCTCTCTGTCGGGGCCCGCGGGATGCCCTCGGGAAAGCGGCTCTCTAGCCCAGAGCAGAGAAACAATAGCATGCTGTTCAGGTGGCATGATAGAGCATATATTTTGCTGTGTCTCCCTCTTTTCTCCCCCGTGTCTACCCCCTCCCCCACATCTTCCTCGTGGTTCCTCAGTATTCCACTCATGTTCCTCTGCCATGTCATTCCTCTGAGACTGTCAGAAAGAGAGCGGGAGAGAGGGGGCTGGGGATTGATGGATGGAGGGAAAAGGGGGGTTGAAAGGAGGGTGGGGGAGAGCGAGAGGGCGGGATGGCCGGGGGGAGGAGGAATGCTTTGTTGATCCCACCGCAGCTTCCTCTCCCCTTTCCTCCCCTCCACCTCTCACCTCTCTCCACCTCATCAGACCAATGTAAAACAAGACCAATTAACTCCTAAAACAGTGTTGTGTGTCTGTATACGTGTTTCTGTCAACACTGATCCTTCTGACAAGCCCCGGTCTGATCAGCCTCTATCTGCATGTCTCGATGGGGAATAAACCAACTCTACCACTCCTTCAGATGACTCCCAACAACAACACACACAGCCAGGCTACATCAACTATGTTACACTGTATGACCTCCAGACCATAACAGTCATCCTGGTAACAGAGAGCCTATACGAGGACATTCGAGACTGAAAATGACATTTTTTTTGTGAAACCTTGCAACGTTTCCAATGACATTTGTAAGACCTGATGTAGTCTTGCAAACCCTGCGAGGTTTCAACCTATCGTGCTTCATACTAGATGTAATGCCGAGAACGCCAATGAGACGATATGATGTTGTCAACGTTCATGATATATTATATCAAGCTTTAAGTCATGTTTATAACAACCCAATGTAGGCATTAGTATGCTTTCAAATGAAATGTTACTAGTGTTACTGTATGTGTTTTAACTTGGGGTCATCTTTGGGTTTCAAAATATACTGAACAAAAATATAAATGCAAAAATGTCAAAGATTTTACTGTGTTACAGTTCATATAAGGAAATGTGTCAATTTTAAATACATTCATTAGGCCCTAATCTATGGTTTCACGTGATTGGGCAGGGGCGCTGCCATGGGTGGGCCTGGGAGGGCGTAGGCCCAACCACAGGGGAGCCAGGCCCAGCCAATCATAATTTGTTTTTCCCCACAAAAGGGCTTTATTACAGACAAGTACTCCAGTTTTATCATCTGTCCGTGTGGCTGGTCTTAGACGATCCTGCAGGTGAAGAAACCGGATGTGGAGGTTCTGGCCTGGTGTGGTTACAAATCGTCTGCGGTTTTAAGGCCGTTTGGACGTACTGCCAATTTCTCTAAAATGATGAAGGTGGCTTATGGTAGAGAAATTAACATTAAATTATCTGGCAACAGCAGTCAACATGCCAATTGCATGCTCCCTCCAAAATTTGAGACATTTGTGTCATTGTGTTGTGACAATTGTACATTTTAGAGTGGCCTTTTGTACCCAGCACAAGGTGCACCTATGTAATGAACCTGCTGCTTTTTTCCCCCAGCTTCTTTATATGCCACATCTGGCAGGTGGCTGGATTATCGTGGCAAAGGAGAAATTCTCACTAAGAGGGATGTAAGCACATTTGTGCACAAAGTTGGAGAGAAATAAGCTTTTTATGCGTGTGGAAAGTTACTGGGATCTTTTTATTTCAGCTCATGAAACATGGGACCAACACTTTATATTTTTGTTCACTATAATTAGTGTACTACATTTCCAAACACATCTTTATCATATTGCCCTGGCCTACACCCTAGCAATTGTTCATACAGTTCCTATCCCTCCTCTTTAGTGACTCCCTTGATCCAAAACACTCCATCATTCATTTGGGGGTATTATTCTCCTCAGATTGATTTTTTCTTCATGACACAATGGATTGTTTTCTCTTCCTCTCTGCATCCCCTTCCTCTAAATCATCCATCAGTGGGGCGAGAGCTACAATTATGCAGAAACACAGTGGCTTGTTATGACACTACTGAGTGCTGCGCCCCACTGCATGTTATTGACAAAATGAGTAAACCCGCTCTTTTAAGCAGCTCCCTCCATCAGTCACCCCCCCCCCCCTTCTCCGTTCCGCTAGATCCCTGCTCTCTTATATACTCAAACACATGCCTCTTTTCCTCGTGTGTGTGTGTTTCTCTCTCTCTCTCATTCTTACCTGATTTCTCTATTAGTTGAGTAATATACCAGTAAAACAGCAGAGGCCATGTGATTCCAATGGTTTCTGGCCCTGCTCTTGGTCATGGTAGCGAAATGGTTTGGATGTCGAAGTAGAAAGAGAACTATATCTCTTAGGACCCTGGTTCTTCCAGACACTGGGGGCCCCCAGGGGCCAGCGGAGTGGCTCCTAGCCCCCAGCCAACCCCCTTCTCCTGGGCCAAAGCACCACGCCTGGCTGGGCAGCAGCTCTGGAGGAAGGGGGGGGGGGACAACCGCTTCCAAGCCCCAGGAGGGGGGTCTGACACTGGGCCAAACACAGAGGGATGTGTCTGTAGAGCTAGAAGATTCCAGGTTCTTCCATCACACAGTGACAGACGGGATGACAGAATCTAGACTCCATTTTTGATTTGTAGATACTTTATGGATAAGTAGTAGGAAGGAAATTCAATGGAATGACATGTTGACAAACCATCATTTAAAAAAAACATTTTTTTTTAAAAGTGCACTATCCATAGTTGAGTTTGGCCACACTTAAACCAACATCTTGGTGTTCTATTTGATGGTGTGTGTGTGTGGGGGGGGGGGGGGGGGGTGTCCGTCATCCAGATGGTTACTGTGTTAACCCTCACAGTAGGGGTTAGTTAGAGCAAGAAGCCGCAACAGAATTTTGTTTATGCTGATAGACAGTAAAAATATCGCTCTGTCAAAAGTGAAATATTAACTATCTACATTATTAATGAAAAATGTGTTTGATTTATGCAGCGTGAGAGTCAGTCAACACCTTTGTGTGTGTGTGTGTGTGTGAGAAGCTCTGCATGGCTATATCTCAAATTTCTGTATTAGAATTGAACTTCTTCCATAAAGCTAATCAGACTCTTGACATTTTCCTAATCTGCAATTATAACTATTTCTGAAATGGCACTCTTCATTTACCCTCAACAAGTGGGTTGCAGACCAGGCAGTAACGTGCACTCAGCTGTCTCCTGTCCATCAACCTGCTCTTTACCGTTCCTCCTTTTTCCTCCTCTCCTCTTTACCTCTCTCCAGACAGTTGTTTACAACCTCTATCTTTTCATCGATGGCCTCCGTTCCTTGTTCTTCTCATGCCCCCACTACCCCTCTCTATGTATCCCTCTTTCTCTATCTTCTGCACTCTTTCCCTCTCTTCTCTCTCTCTCTCTCTCTCTCTCTCGCCCTCTGTCACTTTGCTCAGCCCCATGGGTGGCTCTCCCTTACAGAGAGTGAAAGAGCAGTGGACTGGAAAGGACTGTTCCTCCCTCTTCCCTTCCCTCTCTTTTTCTCCCTAGCCAGAGCGGCCCAGTTCTAAGATAATTGTCTCTGTGTATTCCCTGTTCTTCTGCAGGATAATCCCCAACTGGGGCTGTTTAGCCTCACATAGATAGTGTTTCCCCATTTCTCTCTCTCTCTTTCATCTCTTTTGATTATGTCCTATTTATTTAGCCCTGTTTATTAAAAATGGGTATAAATGCTGTAATAACGTTTAATTAATTGTTAGACTAATAAGAGGTTGAATTAAATACTGTACATGTTTGATGATACATGAGGAGAATAGTCAGGACAAGAGATGTTGAGCTGAGATTCAGTGTGGCTGTGCATGAATGCATACGTAGAGTAAGTAACAAAAAAATCCCTGTTGTTTCTTCTCCTACCACAGTCTGTACGGCCGCCACATGCAGGCCAACCCCGAGCCTCCGAAGAAGAACAACGACAAGACCAAAAAGATCAGCCGCAAGCCCCTGGCCGCCAAAAACAAATGAGGGAGAGGAGGATGAGAAGGATGAAGAGGAGGAGGAGGAGGAGGAGGAGGAGCTGACTGCTTGTTTGCCCCCTTTTTATGTATTTATCAGAGGAACACAGAACTACATTTTATACTGCTCTATGTTCAGGATGTCACGCTAGTGTTAATGGCAGTCCACCATGCATCTTTAACTGCCACAGAGGCCCATTTTATTACAGCACCCTTTTAAGCAGACCAAAGGACTGATTCAGTCAACCCATCCTCTTCAAATCAATTCATAAAGTGTATTTTATTAACTTTTCTCAGACAGTGTGATTTTAAACCATCAGCAATTTGTTTCTTAACTTAATTTGGAAGATAAATCATTTCCCAAGCCATATGTGTAGTGGTGAAGTCGTTACACAGGTTGACGGGCTCTGGCCCCTGTGGTCCCACAGTAACTGAATTAGCTTGTCCTGGTGGGGGAGACTATTGTGAAACAATGCTAATTTGTGTAGCTATCTGCCGACACAAAACGCCTTGTAGAGTAACCACCAGAGAGACGGCATTAGCTTCACCCCGCATTTGATTTGATCCAGCTTACCAGAGAGCGAGCGAGACGAGGGGGTGAGGGGAGGGACGCCGGGTGAGGGAGGAGAGTGTGGGGGGGGGGGGGGGGGGGGGGGGGGGGGGTTTAGGGAGGAGAGCAGGCCATTTTGGAGAAAGGGGATGAGGGAGGGTGAGGAGAGAGGAGTAGGCCATTTGGAGATGTTCATATCCGACCCCTCCAGCACTCCCTGGTGACTCCTTGTCTCCACTGTAGTGAGACAGGTTGTGTAAAGGCAGCCGCTGCAGCCCGAGTGGATGGAGGGATTTTAGACGGCTTTAAAGGGTCTTAACTGCATCTGTAGTATCCTGCCCTCGAGGGGAGTAGAGGGGTATAAAGTCACTGACTGTTACCTTTTCCTGCATTTGCTCTTCTTAGTCTTGTTTTCTAACACAGGGATATGTATCCTCACTGTCTCTTGTGGTCAATTGTACATGTTCGCTGTCTACGAGCTATGGGAGCCAGCAGTGGCCAAAATGCCCCCAGAGCTCATTTTTATAAAGGATAACAAGTAGCTTTAAACAATGGGGTGGCCATGTACCTCAAGATATCAGTCATATGGGACATAACACTGAAACAATATGGCGTCCTAACGTTGCAATCCACTATAGTCTGGTACGGTGCTCGGTCATAATCCACTTTGTAAAACCGTTGTCCAAGTCTTTTCAATGACCTGGAGATACTGGAGTATTTTGATTGTTCCATTTTGTCAAGTGACTTTGAAATACGTCTGCAACTTTCTGGGACAAGCCATAGAATAGCCATTGATAGCCTGAGTCTTTACTGAAAGTGTTATTTTTAAACGTGCCTCGGAAACGCACGCTTCCTGACAGCTGTCCTTAACATTTCAGCTTAATAATGTCAATGAAAAGAATGTACTCCTTTTGTTATGCTTTTATCAAGCCATGCGCCAGATGCCACAATATACTGTACGTTACATGTGTTCTGTTTTCAATATTTTAAATAAAGCAATCCATTTGGTTTGAGTTTAGATTTTGGTCCAAATCTGCTGTATAACTTTGATAACCCCGATGGGTGTGGTTTCTAGGAGAGTTAAACACTGAACTTGTGGACACGCAGCAGGTCAGTCATGGAGTTCACACACCCTAAGACGACCATGTCACGCCTCACACACCTGTCCTACACACACACACACACACACACACCTCCCCTGTTGTCATGACGGCGGGTGGAGGGAGGCGATGAGATCTCCTTAGAACTGACCTTTCAGCGGTGTCTCCTGGTAACCAGCTGATGACTCTTAGGATGGTGTGTGTGTGTGTGTGTGCGTGCGTGCGGGTGTGGATGGGCGTGTGTGTCAGTTGGCCGCTGTGGGGCTGCCTGTCCTGCTCGTTCACACACCACGCTCACAAGCACAGCGGGCACATCTGTCCATCTCTTAGAGCCGACGCAACAACTCAGAAGATGGAGCTGGAGACCTGACACGCATCCACACACCCCCTCTGCTCTCACACACACACACCCCTCACCTCGCCCCATCGTGCCAGCATACCCCTTACCCATTCCTCCTCAGTGCTACTCTCGATGTCTCTCATACCTGCCTCCAAACACTGTCTACGCTACCTTCTCTCCGTTCCTCATTAACACCAGTAAATCATCCTCTTCTCCTTATCCAAACATCTCATCACTCTGTCCCCTGTGTTCATCCATAGCCTATCTTCTCTCTCTGCCCCATTGTCTTCTAACTGGTGGCATCACTTCTACACAACGCTTGTCCCTCAACCAACAGTGCAGATGGATTCGTCACGCTTTCCAACGTACGACAATGCCCTCTATGCTCTTCCTCCTCCATCCTTCTCTTCACTATACAATACTTTCTGGTTGTTATGCTCTTCCTTCCTCCTACTCCTTCAGTCTGGCCAGAGGGTTTAATCTGATCCCTCAAAAAATCTGAACAATTACAATTCCAAAACAGGGTGTGGTTTTTAAACTTTGCAAAAGGTATTGGCAATTCATTACTGTCTGAGAGTTTAGAACCAATCCATCTATTTGTGGATCTAGAATAATGGCAACCTGACCCATTCTCTACAGCGGTTCAATTGTGTTGTCAGCCTCCATTAGAATGGGAGGACTGGCCTGAGAAATGGAGCTCGTCAAGGGAAATGCATCATTATACGAACGGTGGATCAGTCAACGACAACAATGAATCTATGACCTTTTCCAACTATTGTTGTTTTAAGCTAAAACTTCACAATGCTGCATTGGAATAGATTTGATTCTGGCCCCCTCTTTGATTTTGGTAAAAGTCATTACCTCAATGTTTTGTTTTTTAAGCTGGTTTTTATTTCCTTTCTGCTACTCCTTCCTTTAAACAGATGTTATTCCTTCGTTCCTTCTTCTCAATTCATCTCACGGCCTCAAGGACACAATAGGTCCCCAGCTAACCAAGGCCATTGATTTTCACTGGGTGATTTATAGGGTCCAGTGTGTGTTAGGGTAGACCTGATTGGCTAGGGAACCTGCTCTATGCCACCTTAATGGGTGAAGAGTTGTGGATGGCATATGGCCGATTTGGTGCCTACAGGCACCTATGCCACCCAGACCATGCCAATCTATAGAATATGAGTACCAGAGAACGTGTGTGTGCGTGTGCAAAATCGGTCTTGGGTGGCCTTAAACAGTGAAATATTGTCACAGCCACCTTTTTTGGTCCCAGCGTTACGTCAAAGCTCTTCAGACAGGACGTGCTGCTTTTATGCATCTAGCAAATCGCTATCCTTATGACCTGCCGTCTGCACACAGAAGAGTGCGCAGTGTAAAGGGCTTTGCGCACATCCAAGTGCAACACAGCAATCGTGTTTGTGGTAACAACCTGTTGAACATGTGAAAGGAGCGTAAAGAATATCACCTAAACTGTTCAAATGTGTACCTCATATTTACCTTGGATACCAGGGCCAAGCAGCAATAAGCTACATTAGGATATAGTTTGTGCTTACCACAGCAATGTGCTATAATTTATCTTCTGCTGTTATGATATTGACAGAAGTGTCATTATAATGATTGCCCTGTTACCTTCGAAGCTCCTTGTCAGGGACTTGTTTAATGTATCAACTAAGTGGTCTCAATAATATTGGATTTTTTTGGGCGGTATAATAACCCGGAACCATGGTTTGATTTAAAGAACATAAGAGTCCGCGACCAGCGATTGCCTCCTCGTGGCTCCTGATGTCCTAGTTTGAGTTACAGGAATGTAACCATGTAATAATCATGTTTACGTGTCAATCATAAGTGCTGTATTGATTGTAGTCTAAAGAAACACATAGAGATGTTGCCACATAGCCCTGAGTAAACGCGAAAGTAAAATAATCCAATGTGTCTAAGCTTGAAACATTTATATCCTCTATAGCAGTGATTAATGCCATCTTTGTCCAAGGCCTGATTGCATCCCTCCAAGCCTCTCCTCCTCCTCCTAGTGATGCCAAGTCTGAGTTTTGGACCGAGCGAGATATCAAGATAAAGGAATGGGTGGTGTTACTCTGCACTATATTTCCATCTTTTTTAAGACGGTGCACTATCTTGCCCTCCCTCTCTGTTTTTTCTTCTCTCTCTGTGCAGTGCAGAGTACTGCGCATACAACTCTGTAAGCTACGCGCTCTGATCAGAGGCACTCCGCTCTCCACACAGGGCTTAATGACATTACCAACGGTTTATAGAGTCGTGCTTACACCTGATATGCTGCTATTCTTTAACAAACTCTGGACTGTGTATACAGTGGTAGACTTTTAGACCAGTTGGCTTTGGATATAAGCTGTGGATCGTTGGAGAATAAAGGAGAGGAAGGAGTGCGTTCTCCCACCGAAGTGTTTTTTGTGTGCTACGCGTCCACACGTGGCTGCTTACAGCAGGGCTTTAAAGTACAGCCGCCACCTCACAGATGCTGAAGACAGTGTTTTTTTAAGCACTGACGACTTAAAGCGCGAGCAGCCAGGAAAAGGGCTGAACTTTCCGATTCGGTGAGACTTAAATAAGCAAACATCAGCACAAAAAGTAAAGAGCGGAAAGAAGAAAAAAAACAGACGCGCAGGGGGCTTGGCCCAAAAAAAAGTTCATTACCATTAACTTACCAACAAACCAATATTGGCTGTATATTTTTTTCTTTTTAAAAGCGTACCTCATCAACCACCAAGATTTCACCCAAAAGCAGACAAGAGGATCGCCCTGCGCTGACGAGACTGGTCGGCAGGAAGCGGCTAATAGCGGCTGGAGTGCTTGGAGTCGTCATGGTGTTAGTGCTGGTGATTCTGATCCCAGTTCTGGTTAACTCCGCTGGAACTTCAGCGCACTATGAGATGCTGGGAACCTGCAGGATGGTATGTGATCCATATGGAACCAAGTCACCGACCGCTACGGCAGACACGGTGCGAGCGGACAACAGCCTCATGCAGTCTTTACCAACTTTTATAACAGGTCCGAAAGGGGAACCGGGCCGCCCGGGGAAGGCCGGACCCAGAGGCATCCCAGGTGATCAGGGCCCGCCCGGTCCGATGGGGCCACCCGGGGAGAAGGGGGAACCGGGACGGCCTGGACTACCGGGTCCACCGGGACCCAATGCCGCGGCGGGGGCTATCAGCGCGGCTACGTACAGCACCGTTCCCAAAATCGCGTTTTACGCAGGCCTTAAAAAACAGCACGAGGGCTACGAGGTGCTGAAATTCGACGACGTGGTCACTAATCTGGGGAACCATTACGACCCCACAACCGGGAAGTTTACCTGCTCCATACCTGGGATATACTTCTTCACTTATCACGTCCTGATGCGGGGAGGGGACGGAACCAGCATGTGGGCAGATCTCTGCAAAAACAATCAGGTATGGACCGGTGCACAAAGAATTACGCACACACTGAGGCACATATTGTTGTAGCCTTTGTGTGTTTATTGGCAAATATAATGTTTCAACCTTTGTCACTTGTCACTGAACTGGCGTTCGAGTGATCTCTTTTTTGTTTCATGGGAAAATAAGTAGGAACCGAAAAGTGACCAAATGCATAAACCATTAAAACAGACAATGCTCAACATGATAAATAGAATGCTATTAGCTTATTTCATGAGTGTAGCTGAAGTCAGTTTTACGCATGTATGAATGTTTCTATTTAAATAATCACTCCAGCATATATAGTAGCCTTTTGGCTAAAGCCAGGCGACAATAAAACGAAAGTGACACTTTTACCCACTCAAACATTGCGTTGAACTTCCTCAGTCATGCCCGTGTGCGCGCTGACAGGAGGCGTGTGGATGCTTGATTGAAGATGCCCGGTGTTGGGTGTAATTGATGCAAACGGGAAAAAAATTGCGGCAAAGATTGTCCATTGTTATCATAATACATTTTCAACACTAATTGGGTTAATGAGTTGACATTAGTTTGACATTACATTTTTTCCTAAGACTGAATGATTGAGTTTAACGAAACGAAACAAATCTCTATTTTACTTTTCACACCAATTCGAAAAGTTTTTTTAAAGGCCAAATAATAACATGTATTATTCCCTTTCCTGTCTTTTTGACTTGATTACATTATGCTAAATCTGATAGAAGATCATCCTAACAATCTTTTATTATTTTCATTACAAGTTTAAAAAAAAAAAAAAATAGGCCTATCATATTTTTTTTATACAAAAAGCATTATTGTTATTGTTATTATTATAATAAAATCCTTAATCATCATATAATTAGAATATGTAGATTTAGCAATATATTGTTACTCACACTGTATATGGCTACAAATCATATTTTATCTCCTTTTTCAACAGTGCTTCAACGATCAGAATTGACAGAATCTGCTCATAATACTAGCTGCTGTCAGAGAGCACATCTAATCCCTATTCCCTCGGGACATCCCGTGTCACCAAGCCACTGTGAGTCTCCTCGACTCACAGAACCCGCTTCGCCATGCGCATCTCCCTGTCAACGGCTACTGCGCTCGGTGTACCGGGCGACCAGGCAGCCACTTAGGCTGAAGCCCGGAGCTCATTCTGCACAACACAGCTACAGTACGGGCCAATCAGTTCGCAGCACAGACAGACAGGTTCATATGAAGCAAAAATTGTACTTTTGGTGTGTAAAAAAAAGAAAAAAGAAAAAAAATTAAGACTCTGCCAAGAGGCTCTGTGTTTTGTTTTTATTGTCACATCCAGTGTTTGAAAACAGCATGCTGAGCTGAGGACTAGTAGAGGTCAAGCGTGAGCTAAAGCAGAAATAAACAATTACAAATAATACAATTAATTCTTTATTTATTCACTCACTCAGATAATTAAAATCATTTGGATTACACTAAAATATGCCTTTAGGCACGAGCGTTTACAGTATGGTTTTAAAATAAAGTCGTCTTAAATCATTCAGATGCTATTCATCATTTTATTATAGTGAATTAACAGGGCTTGCTGTGCATGCCTTTAGTGGCATTTAAAGGTTGTTCTCCATTTGAATCTTCACACACAGAACATCAAAATAGTGTTATGCAAACAGTGGATTTATAGCAAATTCCCTCATTTACAGTCTCATGTTACACCTTACAAAAGGTGTCTGAGGAGACTAATTTGAATAAACAACAGCCCACAATTCCCTGCTATGTTTCACTTTCTAGATCGTAATGATATTCATGTTCATCAATCAATGAAGACTGATGATTAGGCTAATTAGGGCGATATTGCCAAACAATTTCTGGTTGATGACAGGTCTGGATAGGTGTAGCTAATTGGGCTTAGGCCTATCCTTCATATGGAAGTCTACCATCCCCTTTCTCTATGTGATGTTGATATAATGTTTTTATTGGTGGTTTTAATTCATTGTGGTATTTTGTTATCTCGCTCAAATAGTTGTTTTAGCAATGGTTGTGGTCAGAATGCAGAATTCAAGGCTCTCCCTGATTTTGAAATCTTCCTGACAAGCCTCTGGTGTCCGGGTAGGCCTATTGTGTATTGGAGCTGTCCATGGGGCTGAAACAGTGATCGCCTCTTCTTTATAATCTACATCGGAAGCAAGACCAAGTCCTACCCTATGACTCTAATATGTTGTTTTTAGAAGAGTGAGCAGTCCACTACAGTACTGCAATTTGGAGTCATAAACATTAGATTATGTACACATGTTGTATAAAAACTCCCCAGAAGGCAATTCAATTAAGTTGCATACTGACATAAAAGGAATCTTTAATGTAATTTGCATTAAACATTTATGAAACTAAAGATAATGTTCTTGTAAAAAAATTAAGCAAACTTGTTAGTGTCAATTCCACACAATATTTGAAGTTAAGTGATAACTGAAACATTGCTAGTCTGGCAACCTTCGGGGTGGAGAACCTGTTATGGGACTCCAATGAGAAACCTTGGGTTAAGGTGCTGATTCTATTCCATTCAATACGACTTTAATTATCCACTCAAGGGAAATTAAGAAAGGCATATTGCATATCAACATGGCTATTCTCCTCTGGGCTTGAGCCAGTGCCACAGTGAGTTTATGGCAGTTAACTATATACACCTGTCTCCATTACCCTGTAGGTTTGAGCCAATGCCATGTGTTCATGATAACAAACTGTGTCTCCATACATTCCCCTCTAGGTTCGAGACAGTGCTAACTGTACCCATTACTCCATTCCCTTGTGGGTTGGAGCCAGTGTTAACTAATTAAATACATGAACTAACTATGTAAACATGTCTCCAACCCTCTAGGTTCGAGCCAGTGCCATAGCCCAGGACGCTGACCAGAACTATGATTATGCCAGTAACAGTGCCGTGCTGCATCTGGAGCCTGGAGACGAGGTCTACATCAAACTGGACGGGGGCAAGGCCCACGGGGGCAACAACAACAAGTACAGCACCTTCTCTGGATTCATCATCTACGCAGATTAGCTAACAGACCTAGCCTCAAACCTCAGTCAACCTACAGCCTCACCTCTCAGTCAACCTACAGCCTCTCAATCATACGGAACACCCTCTCCATGATCTGTCCTATAGTAACTATAGTAACTATAGGCCCTAGTTACTAAAGCTACCATAGTGACTAATACTATATTTGAGAGTTGAGGCTATAGGACCTAGCCTCAACTCTCATTCCTCCCTACAACCTCAACCCTCAGTCACCTACTTACAGAACACCCTCTCCATCTATATGATCTAGCCTCAACTTTCAACCCTCAGTCATCTAACATCGCACGCCCTCCCCATACCCCCCCCCCCCCCCCCCCCCCCCCCCGATTGGATGGAAGGCTGTAGAGGGTGGGTGTTTCACAACGACAGAGTAATTGAGTTTTGTCCAATCCTGCTACTGGATCCAAAGCTGCCTGAGGGAACTGCCTGTGTGTAAAGAAAATGAAAGACGAATTGAAGAAGAAGAGTTACGGAAGGAAAATGTCAAAACATAAATTGTAAGTCAAACAGAAGTGCTGGCCTTCATTATTCTACCACCAAAGCAGTAAACTAGTGTACATCTTTGTTTGTGTAGCTATATAAACGAAGCCTAGTCGTGTGATGACGAGAGTTTTTATGAACACAGAACCAGATGATTGTTTGCAATAACCCACATAAACAAACCATAATTGTCCTTGCTGTGCGTGACGTGTTAAAACCTAAGGCAATACAATACTTTCTGAGGGTTGCCAAGCAACTCGGATGCTTACATGTTGTAGAAAGGTTGGTTGTGTTGTTGTAGGGTTGTAGTGAGAGGGGGGGACGATGACGTCATCTTAAATCTGGTTTCAGTTCATGGTTGGGAATGGACTGTGTATATGGTGAAGTCTCTACTAGCTCTATAAATAGTCATTCCTTTCCCTTATTTAATTAAGTAGACTTTAAGGCCTTGTAAAAAAATACCTTCAACATCACATTTAAAGGGATAGTTCCTTTATGGCAGAGCTGCTTTCTTATGGTTATAGCAGACACAGCCTTTTTGTTTACAAAAAGGTACACATGGTTTCTATACATTTTTTGAAAAAAAGGTCCCAATAGGAGAACCCTTTGAAGAACCCTTTTTTGGTTCAAGGTAGAACCCTTTTGGGATCCATGCAGAACGGGTTCTAGTTGGAACAGCAAATGGTTCTAGTTGGAACCAAACGGGTTCTCCTACGGGGGACAGCTGACAAACCCTTTTGGAACCCTTTTTTCTAAGTGTACAGTATGTATACTTTTTCTGAAGGTCAAGCCTAGACTGTTTAGTGGTTAGGTCCACTTAGAACCACCTTGTTTTACACTAGATGAATCATCGAGTGCTGTGTGGGAGTGGCGCTACCTGACGCGTAACAATGCTTAGCCCCATTAGTTCAGCACAACCGTGTGAAGTTACAGTATTGGAATGCTACTGGAGGAAAGCACTATGCAGAACTACGAGTATGACTACTATGTAAATGTATATGTATGTATCCTAAAGAAAGTTTAACGAGAATGTGGATAGCACCACTGAATTACTGTGTAAATATTGTAGTGATTATGAAATTGTTCTTATTTTTCACCCCTATAAATGTACAAAACTGTTGAAAGAAAGAGCACGGGTTGGATAACCTACCGCTTCGTATTAGAACCATAGTCTAACTTAATGGGACATGCAGTACCAGTCCTATACTTACTGATATGTGTGTGACTATGTCTGTGTCTGAGATGGCACACTATTCCCTATATAGTGCACAGCTTTTGATCCGAACCCTATGGGCCCTTGTCAAAAGTAGTGCACTATATAGAGAATAGGGTGCCATTTCAGACACAGGCTATTAGATCAGGACACGTTCTTCTATTGTATTCCCTGGACACACTTCACCTGTGTACTGTTTACTCAAATCATGTTGCCATTAAATGGACAAATCGAATCAGATGATCAGATTCCTGTCTTTATTTATTTTTCTGATTAGTAATATGTATTACGATACAACCATTAAAACAACTGTCTGGATGGTGCTCAGTCCTCACTGGGTTGGTTGGAGGGGATAAAGGAGTGTCCTCAAACTTTAATCAGATAGAATGTCAATGTTTCAACTCACCAAACTTTCTGTCTGTGAAGGGTGGTCGGTTACACAGGAGAGTAAAGTCACTGAAGAGTTCAGTCGATTTTAAGTAAAGGCATCCTCACATGTAATTCCTGCACAGTAATTGTGCAAGTCTTGTAGAACTCAGAACGTGAGCTTCCACAGTTCAGCCACAGTGTTTCTCCTCCAGGAGGTCTCACAGTATGACAACGGATGTAGCCAGTTCTTAAAGAAACGAACCAACCCACACTTTCCTCAGTGGTTGAATTGTTCCCCATCTGTGCCTCTTGGGAGTGAATGGAAAATTCTGGTACACCAAGTTCTGTCCATTAGGAGTGAGGATTATTTGGTCATGGGCATAGGTTAGTATTTGTCACTGACTCTCTCTACACCTCTTATAGAGACACATAGAGCTTGATTCAAGCCGTGTCGCTGAATTTAAAGGTAATCTCCGACATATGCAGCATTTACTGTCTCTGCTAACGTGGGAACCGTTGCCTTTAAATGTATTTTGCGCTGTGGCGCAGCTCTTCAGCACTACGGATTGAATTGAGCCCTTATATTTGCTTTGTTGTGAGTCACTCTGGCTCACCGCAGAGTTCCAAAGGGCCATATGGGCACTTTAGAAGTCATCTGAGTGGAAAACAACATTGGACAGACTCAGACAGAGAGAGAGGAGAGAGGAAGAGAAGAATGGAGAGCGTGAGGGAATAGGTGAAGGAGAATGGTGTCAGGGAGGACAATGCAGCGGTGTCAGGGAGGACAATGCGACAGCCTCACACCTCTGTTAGCGCTCCAGATGGGGCCGTCGGTCTGGCCGGTGGTACAGATGTCAGATCTTAATTTGAGCCAGTTCGCTGCGGCAGGAAAACAATCCTGCATCAACAGGAAATGAATTATTATGTGGATTATAACTATTGGACATTTTCGTATTGTAGGGGTTAATACATTTTTTTGTAAGAGAAAATCAAGTCTGAAATGTAAAAGTGGAAATAAGAAACTTCAGAAGCCTTTTTTTAAACCTCAAATAAACTACAAGTTTGACATTTCCTGCATTTCAGGAAATATCTCCTGCAACAGGGTGATCAAATTAAGATACTTCATCTGTACAGGGGAGGGGTGTGTCTGGTTATGGACAGGACAGGACAGAACACAACTTGACATCTTGATTTATTCCTTTAATTTCCAGCAAACTCTGTTTACGAAACAACATTCCCACTCTATACAACACAGCAGGGGTCAAGGGTTATACACAGACAGGGTTATGTAGTCAATATTGAATATTACCTAATGTTATATTGATAAATGACTGCATTGTCATGGCTTGTTAGTATGGTGGTGATTAAAAACATCTGTCTATGCACAATGCTGCTGTTTTGGGGAGATTTCCCTTCAGAAGGTTTTTGAAACCTGAAAGATTTATTTTGTACTGTCAGAAAAAGGTGAATGAAATATTCACAGAATCCTGGCTGTTCCATTATCTGATCATGCAGTACTAATTTAACCACACCCCCCAGGCTCAATTGCTACCACCTTATGTTGGCTGGGGACGAGATTTGTCCTATAGGCAAGTAAACATCATTGGATGACGTAGTAATGACAGCGAATTATATTTGTAAATTTGAAGTGAATTTAATGTTTAGATTATTAAAACGTCAAACGTCGTCCTGGAGGTGAGATTGGGCCAATCAGTGAGCTATGGGTCATAGGTCAGAGGTCATGACACTTTGTGAGGTCAGAGTGATTCCCAAATGACCCTGCAGGAACACGTACTAGGATGGTAACAATACCACACATAGACATACCTCTGAGGACGATCTGTGATATCTACAGCCTTCATGCAACATGTCCGTACACTGGCGATCAAAGTGTCTCTTCTTACACACACACACACACACACACACACACACACACACACACACACACACACACACACACACACACACACACACACACACACACACACACACACACACACACACACACACACACACACACACACACACACACACACACACACACACACACACACCAAATGCAGTGACCTTTTACTCTCAGGTAATCAATAACATCCTCAGCGTCTTCAGTACGGGGACTTTATTAATCATTATAATGACTCTGATGTTGACAGCCTCTATATGCCACATGAAAGAGGAGTTATATCACACAATTATCTCAGAACTGCAGCTAACACAGTCAGATTTCTCCTCATTACTCATCACAAATCACAATTGCTTCTTCAAACCAACAACTCCGTCAATAAATGGATAAATGAAAAAGATGCTACGTCAGCGCTAGTCACTCTGCATATGCCAGTCCTCTAACCTCCTAATGTGTCATCAGACATACGTCTGTTACATAAAAGATACTTACTTCCTCAATCCAATCAAATCAGACTTTCTTTTCCCTTCATTCACAAGGAACCAACCAAGGACATCTGTCTGTGACGGGTCTAAACTTTGTGTTCCTTCCTTTCTTCCTTCTGTGTCTTTTCTTCTCCTGATGGCCAGCTTTAATAATGATAATGTCCAGGTTGGGATTGCTCCTATGTGGCCGTCAGACGGTCATTTGTCACACAGAGTCCTGCCTAGCGGAGCCACCTGTTCAGAAGGCTGCTGGCTGTCTGGCTGGCTGTGTGTGTGTATGTGTGTGTCTTTTTCTCACTGTACGTGTGTGTGTGTGTCTCTCTGTGTGTATGTGTGTCTCTGTGTGTGTGTGTGTGTGTGTGTGTGTGTGTGTGTGTGTGTGTGTGTGTGTGTGTGTGTGTGTGTGTGTGTGTGTGTGTGTGTGTGCTGGCTGCTCATGTCCTTCATTATGAGCTGTCTATTCCAGACCCCATTAATTACACATCAGTTACCAGCAGGAGACAGGGGACACTGGACATCTTAGTTTGACTGAAACCCAGCCTACAGATCATACACATACAGGTACACGTGTGAGACTCACAGTCTATATCTGATCTGAACCAACACCACAATAATATTCTATTCCGATGCCGTCCTTCCTCTCCTCGTCTCCAGTATATTGTGCTGTCCTATAAAGTACCCATCCTCCCTCTCCTTTTTCTGAGCCCCGTGTACTCTATTGCCCAACCCGAGATCTACCAAGTGTAAAAATAACACGGTCTACAAAGTTGGTTGGAAGACATACTGTCATGGTCTTCCTCCTCTTCATCTGAAGAGAGGCGAGAAGGATCAGAGGACCAAAATGCGGCGTGGTATGTGTTCATAGTGAATTTTAATAAAGAGAACACTGAACACTGCAACACTATACAAAAGAGTAACAAAAACAATAAACCAATGACGACCGTGAAGCTACAAATGAGACCTGTGCTGACACAAGCCACTAACATAGACAATCACCCACAAACAAACAGTGCAACCCAGGCTACCTAAGTATGATTCTCAATCAGAGACAACTAATGACACCTGCCTCTGATTGAGAACCATACTAGGCCGAAACATAGAAATCCAAAATCATAGAAAATCAAACATAGACTGCCCACCCAACTCACGCCCTGACCATACTAAATAAATACAAAACCAAGGAAATAAAGGTCAGAACGTGACACATACAGACATTATCGATACGATTTTTCCGGTTAACGTCTTCTTGGTACAGACAGCCCTGTGTCAGGACTGAGGACAGAACAGCTGAATATACCGATGTAGGATCTTAATTTGAGCCAGTTTGCTACAGCAGGAACATAATCGTGGATTATAATTAATGGACATTTTTGTTGGGGTTTATACATTTTTTGGAAGGGAAAATCAAGTCTGAAATTTCAAGGTGGAAATTACATACTTCAAACTTTTTAAACCTCAAGTAAAATAAAAATAAACTCGTTTTACATTTCTCCTGCAACAGGGTGATCCAATTAAGATCGTACATCTGTACAGTCTCCAGTCAAAAAATCACAATAGGAAACAATGTCCACATTACCAGAGAAACCTGCAGGTCAGAAGATAGATAATAGAAGAAGTGTTAATAAGCAAGTTTGCACCTTCTGTCCATACACACACACACACTCACACACACTCACACACACTCACACTCACACACACACACACACACACACACACACACACACACACACACACACACACACACACACACACACACACACACACACACACACACACACACACACACACACACACACACACACACACGCACACACACACACACACACACAAAGCTCATTGAAAAGATACCCTTAAGTGCCATTACTGCAGAATGGGTCTCCGGGACAGAAACCAATATAAATTGATAAATATGCCAAGGGAATATGCTGGGTGTCATTTATCTATCGGAGCAGCGCTCAAAGATTCTAGGTCTAGAGTCTGGAGGAGAAGCCTGAAATCAATCTGTATGGTTATTTCTGAGTGCTGTTATATCTGAGGGGCATCTGTAATGTTGACATGTTGTCCTGCTTAGGCCTATTATATAAGGAGCACAGACAGCCAGTCACAGACAGACAAGGCCAACAGGCAGGATAGTCTCCCCAGAATAATCTACTCTCCATGGCTGCGCTCAAAATGATTACCGTTGTTGGGTAACAAGTTGTGGTTTCAAGGTACATTGCAGCCAATCCAGTAACATAACTGGTAAACATTTGAAAGTGACCCAAGTAGCCTGTGTGGAATAGGAACAGTTGACAACAAAAGCATAAATGGTCGTAACATATATAAAACCTCATCTTTTTTGCACGGCGGTCATTGGAGACAGATATCTTAGCTACTTTACTTGTTTGAACTATCCTTTCAAAATAAGACATCACAATGGAAACCTCTGATCAATATTTGATTCAATGAGAACTGCCTGTGAAATGTTATGGTGTATCGTGACTCAAACTCATTCAAAGGTTTATTTAAATTTCAATGAATAGTTCTGTCTGGGGAATGTGTGAGAAAGCCTGAGAGAAAGAGAGAAGAGAAAGAAAAGGGAGGAACGAAATAGAAGGGGAGGAGAGAAAGAGATGATAGAAAACAAGAAAGGAGGAATGCATTAATCAGAAGGTAAATCGATGGCTGTGTGTCACATTCAGGAAGAAGCTATATCTGTATGTGTCTTTCCAGAGTGAAAAAAAATGCCCTGCGAGTTGTGTGTGTGTATGCGTGTGTGTGGGTGTAACAGTGTCAATGCTCACCCCACACCACCCCTTTACGCACGAATGCATACACGAACACACACGCACACTCACATGCAATCACACACACACACACACACACACACACACACACACACACACACACACACACACACACACACACACACACACACACACACACACACACACACACACACACACACACACACACACACACACACACACACACACACACACACACACACACACACACACACACACACACCCTTCCAATGTTTTTAATCAGGAAAGGTCAGAGAAGAGAGAGCAGAGGGGGGATGTGAGGTGTTTAAATAAGAGGCAAATTATAACGATGAGAGAGAGGAGGGCTGAAGAACAAACATATTAACAGCATCCCATCTGAAAGGAAATTAATGTGGGAGTTAGGAGGGAGTGAAATGTCACTGGCCTTGCTGTCTCATATTGGGTAGAGGCCTCTGTGACTCAAGGAGATCAACTTTCATCTCTAAGCACAACAGCTAAAATGCTAACGAACCATGAAAAGCTAACTACAGGCCTTAATTTGCAAGCACTACTCTTATGACATTATTATGTAAAAAAAAAAATTGTGTTTTCACTGTTTTATCCAACTCTTTATGGGATCATCCTAACTTTCACCTTTTTTTAAAGAGGTAGTAGGCCTGTACAGTCTATTTACATATATTCCCACAGCAAACTTCCATAGGATCACACTCAATCACAAGAGCGTTCAATTTGTAAGTTGTCAATTGTTGGGGGCCTCCTTGCCCCCAAGCAGGCAAATTGAATGCTCTGCACCTTACTGTGATGTTTTATTGATAACAACCTATATTGACCTGCATATACTGTGCACCAGGCCATACTATTGTCTGAATCTATAAATACCTATAGGGCTCTATTCAATCCATAGCACTGAAGATCCGCTTTATAGCGCAATTGACAATTAAAGGCAATGTTCTCATGGTTGTAGAGACTGCATTCATGATAAATGCTGGATATGTCGGCTCAATTGGAAAAAACCTTTACATTTTAACCCGGCTCTTCCGCGATACTTCGGTGATACGGTTTGAATCCAGTCCATGGTCTTCAGAGAGGAATTTCAGTTCAATCTAAGCGCTTTTTGTCTCAAACCCTTTTGTTGTTCTGACATAAATCCCAAGCTCTCCTGGTGGCTCTGAGGATCTGCAGAAGGCCTGAGCAGTGTGTGTGTGTGTGGTAACACTGCGTTTTGAAAACAGGCTCTTCTCCTCGGGCACGGATCGGCTCACACTCTGCTCCCCACTCTCCTACTCCCTAACCAGATCTTATCGTCTCAAATGGCAGCCTATTCCATACATAGTGCACAACTTTTGGCCAGAGCCCTGGTCAAAAGTAGAGCCCTTTATAGAGGATAGGTTGCCATTTGGGACTCATATCCCAGTGAGATAATGAAGGCCAACCCCGGAACGCCACGGGAACGCCATCTGACAGCCCCAAATCCTCCCTGACTTTGACTGATCGGGACAGGAACAAAAACACGCAGCAAAAAAGTCCAATTACCTTCAGTGGCCGGTTCCCCCCTCTACTCTCCTCTTTTCTGGTCAATGTGGAGGGAGAAAGGGAGAGGGGAAAGAAGGAGAGGAGAGGGAGGGAGTTAGAGTGTGCGTTGCGGGATTGGCCCCATGTTCCACTTAGAGCTGGGAAATGGAATGGATAGGATTGATTTAAACAACTCAAACTAAACATGATGACCTGGGGCTAGGCTCTGCTGCAGTTGCCCTGGCTGTGACAAACTGTTGAAGGTGCTAGTTGTGAGTGAGTAAGGACAGAGTGTATTCTTACAATATGAACTGATTTGACTGTATAGTATGCCTTGTGTACCCACACACCAACTGGTCTTGTAGTACTGTATTGCAGTACCCAATCCGCTATGGAGTCTGCAGCACTGTCAGATGCAGTTGTGTCAGGTGTGCAGCACGACAAATTGCTGATACCAATCTACAGTGGTAATCCCCTGTAAACAACTGGTTTGATGTCAACGATGCCAGGCATGCACGCGCGCAAGCGCACACACACACACACACACACACACACACACACACACACACACACACACACACACACACACACACACACACACACACACACACACACACACACACACACACACACACACACACCACACACACACACACACACACACACACACACACACACACACACACACACACACACACACACACACACACACAGCCTTTTCTCTTTCCTGAATTAGCTAGGTAGAGAGAGGCAGAAAGGCTGAGAGCGGTGAAGAGATGAGAAGTGACAGGTACTGTGGAACTATTTGGACGGGGATGGGATTCACTTCTCTCCTTACTGATCAAATCTCCCTGAGAACAGACTATTAACTCCAAGCAAATTGTGCCAAGTAGCTTAAAGGGCCTGTTGTCTCTTCTAATATCTTTGATATCTCCATTTGTTGTCAGGGTGTAAAACACTCTGCTGCTGCTGTGGATCTATTAGGACAGGGGGATGTGATAGCAAAAAGCACATTTGTCATGCTCCCCATCACCACCTATCTCTTACTGTATCTCTCTCTCTCACTCCCTCTCCCTCTCCCTCTCTCTCTCTCTCTCTCTCTCTCTCTTGCTCTCTCTCTCTCTCACTTTCTCCCTCTCTCTCTCCCTCTCTCTCTCACACTCCCTCTCTCCCTCTCCCTCTCTATCTCGCTCCCTCTCCCTCTCCCTCTCTATCTCGCTCCCTCTCCCTCTCCCTCTCTCTCTCTTTCTCTTGCTCTCTCTCTTTCTCTCTCTCGCTTTCTCCCTCTCTCTCTCTCTCTCACACTCCCTCTCCATCTCTCTTTCTCTCTCACTTTCTTTCTCTCACTCTCTCTTTCCCTCACTCTCTCTCACACGCACCCAACGTGCGCACACCCACACTACCCATCTGATGTCTCCTTGCTGTTTGCTGCTGGTACAGAAGTACTCTTCACATTACATGGGTGAATGCTGACATTGGTCGCGTCTCAGTTTCTTTGAGAAGTGTGAAATTGTGAACACTGGTTCCAATTCTAAGTGTTTCTTTTCTTCTTCAAATCAGCTGTCCGTTGCTTTTCTCAGCTAAATAGATCAAATTGAAATACTTGATTTGATTGAGGTTGATAACTTATTTATCTACATATTTGTAATCATCAATCATGCACACTATGTCAATGTAATGTAAACCAGGTGCATGTGTGTGTGTGTGTGTGTGTGTGCGTGCATGTTTTTTGGGGTCCATGCCGAAGCTGCCTGCCACCAATTCTTCTGGGATGGGCCTGTCACACACGCACTCTTTGGATGTCTATCCCTGTGGATATAGGACTATGGATTTCCAGACAGCAAATGAGATGGCAGCGCAATGTCTGAGTTCCTCAACACAAACCAGTTCTGACACCAACAAGACAAGACACCAGCGGACAGTGGAGAGGACTGGCACAGAAGAATTAGGGGAAAGAAATAAAGTATCTAACAGATCCGGCCCAAAAGACCATGTAAAAAATAGTCTGTTGTCAGCTAAGGGGAGGGAGGAATGCTAAGGTTTGTAGTCTGTTGTCAGCTAAGGGGAGGGAGGAATGCTAAGGTTTGTAGTATGTTGTCAGCTAAGGGGAGGGAGGAATGCTAAGGTTTGTAATGTGTTGTCAACTAAGGGGAGGGAGGAATGCTAAGGTTTGTAATGTGTTGTCAACTAAGGGGAGGGAGGAATGCTAAGGTTTGTAGTATGTTGTCAACTAAGGGGAGGGAGGAATGCTAAGGTTTGTAGTATGTTGTCAGCTAAGGGGAGGGAGGAATGCTAAGGTTTGTAGTATGTTGTCAACTAAGGGGAGGGAGGAATGCTAAGGTTTGTAGTATGTTGTCAACTAAGGGGAGGGAGGAATGCTAAGGTTTGTAGTATGTTGTCAGCTAAGGGGAGGGAGGAATGCTAAGGTTTGTAGTATGTTGTCAGCTAAGGGGAGGGAGGAATGCTAAGGTTTGTAGTATGTTGTCAGCTAAGGGGAGGGAGGAATGCTAAGGTTTGTAATGTGTTGTCAGCTAAGGGGAGGGAGGAATGCTAAGGTTTGTAGTATGTTGTCAACTAAGGGGAGGGAGGAATGCTAAGGTTTGTAGTATGTTGTCAGCTAAGGGGAGGGAGGAATGCTAAGGTTTGTAGTATGTTGTCAGCTAAGGGGAGGGAGGAATGCTAAGGTTTGTAGTATGTTGTCAGCTAAGGGGAGGGAGGAATGCTAAGGTTTGTAGTATGTTGTCAGCTAAGGGGAGGGAGGAATGCTAAGGTTTGTAATGTGTTGTCAGCTAAGGGGAGGGAGGAATGCTAAGGTTTGTAGTATGTTGTCAACTAAGGGGAGGGAGGAATGCTAAGGTTTGTAGTATGTTGTCAGCTAAGGGGAGGGAGGAATGCTAAGGTTTGTAGTATGTTGTCAGCTAAGGGGAGGGAGGAATGCTAAGGTTTGTAGTATGTTGTCAACTAAGGGGAGGGAGGAATGCTAAGGTTTGTAGTATGTTGTCAGCTAAGGGGAGGGAGGAATGCTAAGGTTTGTAGTATGTTGTCAACTAAGGGGAGGGAGGAATGCTAAGGTTTGTAGTATGTTGTCAGCTAAGGGGAGGGAGGAATGCTAAGGTTTGTAGTATGTTGTCAACTAAGGGGAGGGAGGAATGCTAAGGTTTGTAGTATGTTGTCAGCTAAGGGGAGGGAGGAATGCTAAGGTTTGTAGTATGTTGTCAGCTAAGGGGAGGGAGGAATGCTAAGGTTTGTAGTATGTTGTCAACTAAGGGGAGGGAGGAATGCTAAGGTTTGTAGTATGTTGTCAGCTAAGGGGAGGGAGGAATGCTAAGGTTTGTAGTATGTTGTCAGCTAAGGGGAGGGAGGAATGCTAAGGTTTGTAGTATGTTGTCAACTAAGGGGAGGGAGGAATGCTAAGGTTTGTAGTATGTTGTCAGCTAAGGGGAGGGAGGAATGCTAAGGTTTGTAGTATGTTGTCAACTAAGGGGAGGGAGGAATGCTAAGGTTTGTAGTATGTTGTCAGCTAAGGGGAGGGAGGAATGCTAAGGTTTGTAGTATGTTGTCAGCTAAGGGGAGGGAGGAATGCTAAGGTTTGTAGTATGTTGTCAACTAAGGGGAGGGAGGAATGCTAAGGTTTGTAGTATGTTGTCAACTAAGGGGAGGGAGGAATGCTAAGGTTTGTAGTCTGTTGTCAGCTAAGGGGAGGGAGGAATGCTAAGGTTTGTAGTCTGTTGTCAGCTAAGGGGAGGGAGGAATGCTAAGGTTTGTAATGTGTTGTCAACTAAGGGGAGGGAGGAATGCTAAGGTTTGTAATGTGTTGTCAACTAAGGGGAGGGAGGAATGCTAAGGTTTGTAATGTGTTGTCAACTAAGGGGAGGGAGGAATGCTAAGGTTTGTAATGTGTTGTCAACTAAGGGGAGGGAGGAATGCTAAGGTTTGTAATGTGTTGTCAGCTAAGGGGAGGGAGGAATGCTAAGGTTTGTAGTATGTTGTCAACTAAGGGGAGGGAGGAATGCTAAGGTTTGTAGTATGTTGTCAACTAAGGGGAGGGAGGAATGCTAAGGTTTGTAGTATGTTGTCAACTAAGGGGAGGGAGGAATGCTAAGGTTTGTAGTATGTTGTCAGCTAAGGGGAGGGAGGAATGCTAAGGTTTGTAGTATGTTGTCAACTAAGGGGAGGGAGGAATGCTAAGGTTTGTAGTATGTTGTCAACTAAGGGGAGGGAGGAATGCTAAGGTTTGTAGTATGTTGTCAGCTAAGGGGAGGGAGGAATGCTAAGGTTTGTAGTATGTTGTCAACTAAGGGGAGGGAGGAATGCTAAGGTTTGTAGTATGTTGTCAACTAAGGGGAGGGAGGAATGCTAAGGTTTGTAGTATGTTGTCAACTAAGGGGAGGGAGGAATGCTAAGGTTTGTAATGTGTTGTCAGCTAAGGGGAGGGAGGAATGCTAAGGTTTGTAGTATGTTGTCAGCTAAGGGGAGGGAGGAATGCTAAGGTTTGTAGTATGTTGTCAGCTAAGGGGAGGGAGGAATGCTAAGGTTTGTAGTATGTTGTCAGCTAAGGGGAGGGAGGAATGCTAAGGTTTGTAGTATGTTGTCAGCTAAGGGGAGGGAGGAATGCTAAGGTTTGTAGTATGTTGTCAACTAAGGGGAGGGAGGAATGCTAAGGTTTGTAGTATGTTGTCAGCTAAGGGGAGGGAGGAATGCTAAGGTTTGTAGTATGTTGTCAGCTAAGGGGAGGGAGGAATGCTAAGGTTTGTAGTATGTTGTCAACTAAGGGGAGGGATGAATGCTAAGGTTTGTAATGTGTTGTCAACTAAGGGGAGGGAGGAATGCTGTTTGTTGTGTAGTTTATACAAATAGAATGTTAAGCACCAAACAGCTTCAGTTAGAGCGGCAGGGTAGCCTAGTGGTTAGAGCGTTGGACTAGTAACCGGAAGGTTGTGAGTTCAAACCCCCGAGCTGACAAGGTACAAATCTGTCGTTCTGCCCCTGAACAGGCAGTTAACCCACTGTTCCCAGGCCGTCATTGAAAATAAGAATGTGTTCTTAACTGACTTGCCTGGTTAAATAAAGGTAAAAAAAAAAAAAAAAAAAGAGAGGGACTGGGCCTCAATTTGGAGTGCCATTATAAGGATAAGATTCTTTGTCCAATCCTGGAACAGCACTGAAGGAGAGCATCTCAAACCCCTTACTCCAGTTGGCCCAATATCCACTATCTCTCACCATGACAACCATAAAGTGGGGTAGAAATAATGGAAATTGTGCAACATAGTTCACTACATGGTCAGTCCTTTTATAGATAAAGATGAGTTGAGAGTGGATAGGGATTGTTGTTAGCGAGGAAAAGAGAGAAAGAGATAGATAAACAATCTGTCCCTGAAAAAGAACAAGACCAATAATAAAATGGATAATTCTCATCATTGGCCCAAGTTCCTACTCATTCTGTCCTAGAATGTGTAGGTAATGTGGTAATGTGTTGATAATTCAACAATAAAGTCTACCATAGGGGTTTTGTGTGAATGGTGTTGTTATTGTGTTGTAAATACAGTGGTGGAAAAAGTACTCAATTCCCATACCTTAGACTATTTTATTCGTATTGATTTTTATTTAACCTTTAACTAGGCAAGTCAATTAAGAACAAATTCTTATTTACAATGACTCAAGTAAAAGTGAAAGTCACCCCGTAAAATACTACTTGAGAATACTAACCAAAAGTATTTGGTTTTAAATATACTTAAGTATCAAAAGTAAATGCAGTTGTTAAAACATACTTAAGTATCAAAAGTAAAAGTACAAATAATAAAAAATTCCTTACATTTAGCAAACAAGACAGCACACTTTTATTTAATTGTTTTAATTTACGGATAGCCAGTGTCACTCTCCAACATTCAGACATCATTTAAAAACAAAGTGTTCAGAGGCAGTAAGGATGACCAGGGATGTTCTCTTGATAAGTGTGAATTGGACAATTTTCTGTCCTGCTTAGCATTCAAAAAGTACATTTGGGTGTCAGGGAGTAAAAAGTACATGATTTTATTTAAGTAAACGTCATCAAAAATATAAATGGTAAAGTAAAGTACAGATACCCCAAAAAACTTCTTAAGTAGTACTTTAAAGTATTCTTGCTTAAATACTTTACACCACTGTGTAAATATAGTAAGTTATCCAATAAGTTCACAATAATAGTAAGGAAATAAAACAATAATCCTTAAAAAAAAAATCAACATTATAAATCAAACATTTTTTGGTCACTAAGGTCACTTTGAATTGGCCTCAAACTGAAGGAACATCAACAACATGTGATGTAGACTGATAGACATTGTATTGACCAGAGAGAGAGTTCATCATTGCTTAGTTCGAGCCAATGTCAACTGCTCCATTCAGCCTATTGCTGTGAACCAACAAATGGCTCCTTCGTGGCTGTGTGAAATCAATGTTCCCCTGTATGTCACGATCAGAACCAGCCTGCAAAGCTAGTTATTATTGAAGATGGATTAGCTGTATGTTCCATTGCTTCCTACACAACGCACACAAATTACAACCATTGACTAACTACACAACCTGAACATAGAGAGAGACTCACATTTCAGGACATGCAAAGGTTGAAGGCACTGGCAGAGGAAAAACCCTGTCCATGTTCATAACAGCCCAACCACTTTCTCAGCTGAAGTCTTGAAATAAAATTGCAGCTCGCGGACGGAAGACAGATCAATTGTGACATTTCTGGACGGAGTGTGAAACATTTAATTAGCACAAGGCAACACTGGTGAAAGCTTGAATTACTCAATAAATCAGCCGCAGACGATGCCTGCTCGGACCGGGAGCAGTGAGGTGTCGGTTGAGATGCGGGAGGAGCAGGAGCAGGAAGTGCTGTCCATTTATTTGGCACTTTCCACAAATGTTTCACAACAGGAGCCAGTAATACTTGACAGCATTTAGGGGCTAATTGAGGCCCAGTCGGCACCTTGATGAAGTAGTCAGCTGATCCCCTGCAATTGGCTTTCTGAAACAACCAATTCCTTCTGGTAAATGTAACCTCTATCTCCTTGACGTTTCCAATTAATACAGTGCATACATTTTCAAGACAATCAAGTTTGAAAGTAATGGATAATTGTAAAGTAATTCAGAATAATAAGCCATGGAGTCTAGAATAAAGTTACCTGTAAGTCTAATGGCTGATCTAAGGTCTGTTGTTTCCCCTTTCTTCCAAATCTTGAAGGCTACAATTGGGGTGGAGTAAACTGATCAGGTCAAACCTACAGTCACCTCCGAAATTATTAGCAAAATAATTTAAATTATTGGCACAATTATGTGCAAAAAATACTACATCAAATAAATAATAACAAATACTGAGCTATGTTGTATGCTCCAAAAAATGAGAAAATTATATTATTTAATACTAATACAATTGCTTGGAGAAGTAACATCTTTTTTTTAAAAAGACAAGTGCCATAATTATTGGCAACCCTGTTTTCAATGCTTTTTGTACCCTCCCCTTGCGAGGATAACGGCACTCAGACTTTTTCTATAATGTTTTATGAGATTGGAGAACACTTTACGAGGGATTTTAGATCATTCCTCCATACAGAATCTTTCCAGAACCTTGATTTCCTTGGTCTGCGCTTATGGACCGCCTCTTCAATTCAAATCACAGGTTTTCAATGGGGTTCAAGTCCGGAGACAGAGAAAGCCACTGAAAAATGTTGATTTTGTGGCCAATTAACCATTTCTTTGTATATTTTGATGTGTGCTTGGGGTTATTGTCTTGCTGGAAGATCCACATGTGGCCAAGTTGCAGCCTCCGGGCAGAGGCAACCAGGTTTTTGACTAAAATGTCCTGGAACTTGGTAGAATTCATGATGCCGTTGACCTTAACAATGCCCCTAGGATCGGTGGAAGCAAAACAGCCCCATAAAATAAAATATCCACCACAATATTTTACATTAGGTATGAGGTTATTTTCTGCAGATGCATCTTTCTTTCGACACCAAACCCACCACTGACGTGGGTGGCCAAAGACCTCTATTTTCATCTCATATCACCATTGCACTTACTGTAGTTCCAATCCAAGTGCCAATTCTGTTTAACAAGCCCCAGACATTTACATTTGTTGGTTACTGTCAATAAATGCTTTTTTTCTGATAAGCCTTGCAAATAGTCTACTGGCATAAGGGTGGCGTCTAACTGTAGATTTGGAGACTTGCTGACCCGAAGATAAAATCAAGTTCTGTAATTCTCCAATCCTTTTCCTTGGACTTTTCTTTGCCTCCCAAACCGTCTGGTAGAGGACCCAAGTGTATCTTGTGTATCCAGGCAGGTAGAGGACACAAGTGTATCTTGTGTATCCAGGCAGGTAGAGGACACAAGTGTATCTTGTGTATCCAGGCAGGTAGAGGACACAAGTGTATCTTGTGTATCCAGGCAGGTAGAGGACACAAGTGTATCTTGTGTATCCAGGCAGGTAGAGGACACAATTGTATCTTGTGTATCCAGGCAGGTAGAGGACACAATTGTATCTTGTGTATCCAGGCAGGTAGAGGACACAAGTGTATCTTGTGTATCCAGGCAGGTAGAGGACACAAGTGTATCTTGTGTATCCAGGCAGGTAGAGGACACAAGTGTATCTTGTGTATCCAGGCAGGTAGAGGACACAAGTGTATCTTGTGTATCCAGGCAGGTAGAGGACACAAGTGTATCTTGTGTATCCAGGCAGGTAGAGGACACAAGTGTATCTTGTGTATCCAGGCAGGTAGAGGACACAAGTGTATCTTGTGTATCCAGGCAGGTAGAGGACACAATTGTATCTTGTGTATCCAGGCAGGTAGAGGACACAATTGTATCTTGTGTATCCAGGCAGGTAGAGGACACAATTGTATCTTGTGTATCCAGGCAGGTAGAGGACACAAGTGTATCTTGTGTATCCAGGCAGGTAGAGGACACAATTGTATCTATTGTATGCAGGCAGGTAGAGGACACAATTGTATCTTGTGTATCCAGGCAGGTAGAGGACACAATTGTATCTTGTGTATCCAGGCAGGTAGAGGACACAAGTGTATCTTGTGTATCCAGGCAGGTAGAGGACACAAGTGTATCTTGTGTATCCAGGCAGGCAGAGGACACAATTGTATCTTGTGTATCCAGGCAGGTAGAGGACACAAGTGTATCTTGTGTATCCAGGCAGGTAGAGGACACAAGTGTATCTTGTGTATCCAGGCAGGTAGAGGACACAAGTGTATCTTGTGTATCCAGGCAGGTAGAGGAAACAAGTCGTTCCAGTGGTTATAAACGTCTTAATTATTGTCCTAATAGTGGTACATGGTATATCTTTTTTGCTATTATTTTCTACCTATTGCCTGATTTATGAAAGTCAACGACCAATTGTCTCTTTTTGCTTGATAATTAGTTCTTTTGTCTTTTCCCATGGCAATGGATGACAAATGGATTTGACGTGTGTGTTACCTCATTTTCATACCCCAGCGAAACACAAAGCCATGGAAGGCCACAGAACAGTTCCTTAAGCTGAGATGAACATTAAAAAGTAAAATGTTAATGCTGATTTGATTTCTAAGAATCTTTACGGGTGGTCATAACTCTGACACCTACTGTATCTTTTATTCGATATTTTCCTCTCCAAAGGAAACAAGTGAAAGACAGAACAGTACAGATAAAAAAACTGGGTAAAAATGATGTGCAGGTGAGGTTGGAAACACAAAAGGGCTTATGTGAAAACCACATCACAAAACCAACATACACATATTAGTAGAAAAAAAGTTTGATCCATCAGTTACACAGAGCATACTAATTATACATGTACATGATGTACTCAGTGTATAAGAAAAACCATGTTTGATTATGTGTGTGCATGTGAATGTGAGAGTTAGGGTATATGGAGGGGATTACTGGGTAGTTTGGTTCATCAGGCTGACCCCCTTGAGGGATGGTGATGTTTTGGCAATGTGAAGATAGGAATTCCAGAGTATGAAACCTCTGTATCTGAGAGAGAATTGACTAAGTGAGGTGAGGCAGTGGGGAGGGTGAAGGTTATCGCAGTGTCTTGTGTTGTATGCATGGATTTAGGAATTCATTTGGAAGAGTCCTTTGAAGGTTTTAGGGCCCATAGGGCGGCGCACAACAGGCCCAGCATTGTCCGGGTTTGGCTGGGGTAGGCCGTCACTATAAATAAGAATTTGTTCTTAACTGACTTCGTCACGCCCTGATCTGTTTCACCTGTTCCTGTGATTGTCTCCACCCCCTCCAGGTGTCGCTTATTTTCCCCAGTGTATTTATCAGCTTTTCCGAGAGGATTCGGAGCCAACTGAGCGTCTTGTGAATCTATGACGGGTGAGTTGGATACTCCTGAGACTATGCAGTTGGGAAGAGCTAGGTTATAAGTTGGGAAACGCTCACTGAGGATGAATAGTAAATGTTGTCTATACTGTGGAGGGGCAGGACAGTCTGCCCTATTAGGAAACCCTTGTCTCTAGTGAGTACCAGTACTATGGTGAGTCAGACTGGGAGTTCCCTAATTCTCATCTCCCCCACACCCTTTTTTGTGCTGTGGGGAGACCAATCTGTCTCTCCGTGCTCATTGACTCTGGGGCTAATGAGAGTTCTATGGATACCGCTATTGCTTCAGCGCATGGTATTCCCACTCTGCCTCTCTCTGTGCCCATGGATGCTAGGGAATTGGACAGCCGCTCTATATCAAATAAAATAAAATCATCAAATCAAATTTTATTTGTCACATACACATGGTTAGCAGATGTTAATGCGAGTGTAGCGAAATGCTTGTGCTTCTAGTTCCGACAATGCAGTAATAACCAACGAGTAATCTAGCTAACAATTCCAAAACTACTACCTTATACACATAAGTGTAAAGGGATAAAGAATATGTACATACAGATATATGAATGAGTGATGGTACAGAGCGGCATAGGCAAGATGCAGTAGATGGTATCGAGTACAGTATATACATATGAGATGAGTATGTAAACAAAGTGGCATAGTTTAAAGTGGCTAGTGATACATGTATTACATAAAGATGCAGTAGATGATATAGAGTACGTATACATATGAGTATACATATGATATAGTATGTACGTATACATATGAGATAAATAATGTAGGGTATGTAAACATTATATTAAGTAGCATTGTTTAAAGTGGCTAGTGATATATTTTACATCAATTCCCATCAATTCCCATTATTAAAGTGGCTGGAGTTGAGTCAGTGTGTTGGCAGCAGCCACTCAATGTTAGTGGTGGCTGTTTAACAGTCTGATGGCCTTGAGATAGAAGCTGTTTTTCAGTCTCTCGGTCCAAGCTTTGATGCACCTGTACTGACCTCGCCTTCTGGACGATAGCGGGGTGAACAGGCAGTGGCTCGGGTGGTTGTTGTCCTTGATGATCTTTATGGCCTTCCTGTGACATCGGGTGGTGTAGGTGTCCTGGAGGGCAGGTAGTTTGCTCCCGGTGATGCGTTGTGCAGACCTCACTACCCTCTGGAGAGCCTTACGGTTGTGGGCGGAGCAGTTGCCGTACCAGGCGGTGATACAGCCCGACAGGATGCTCTCGATTGTGCATATGTAGAAGTTTGAGTGCTTTTGGTGACAAGCCGAATTTCTTCAGCCTCCTGAGGTTGAAGAGGCGCTGCTGCGCCTTCTTCACGATGCTGTCTGTGTGGGTGGACCAATTCAGTTTGTCTGTGATGTGTACGCCGAGGAACTTAAAACTTACTACCCTCTCTACTACTGTTCCATCGATGTGGATAGGGGGGTGTTCCCTCTGCTGTTTCCTGAAGTCCACAATCATCTCCTTAGTTTTGTTGACATTGAGTGTGAGGTTATTTTCCTGACACCACACTCCGAGGGCCCTCACCTCCTCCCTGTAGGCCGTCTCGTCGTTGTTGGTAATCAAACCTACCACTGTTGTGTCATCCGCAAACTTGATGATTGAGTTGGAGGTGTGCGTGGCCACGCAGTCGTGGGTGAACAGGGAGTACAGGAGAGGGCTCAGAACGCACCCTTGTGGGGCCCCAGTGTTGAGGATCAGCGGGGTGGAGATGTTGTTACCTACCCTCACCACCTGGGGGCGGCCCGTCAGGAAGTCCAGTACCCAGTTGCACAGGGTGGGGTCGAGACCCAGGGTCTCGAGCTTGATGACGAGCTTGGAGGGTACTATGGTGTTAAATGCTGAGCTGTAGTCGATGAACAGCATTCTCACATAGGTATTCCTCTTGTCCAGATGGGTTAGGGCAGTGTGCAGTGTGATTGAGATTGCATCGTCTGTGGACCTATATGGGCGGTAAGCAAATTGGAGTGGATCTAGGGTGTCAGGTAGGGTGGAGGTGATATGGTCCTTGACTAGTCTCTCAAAGCACTTCATGATGACGGAAATGAGTGCTACAGGGCGGTAGTCGTTTAGCTCAGTTACCTTAGCTTTCTTGGGAACAGGAACAATTGTGGCCGTCTTGAAGCATGTGGGAACAGCAGACTGGGATAGGGATTGATTGAATATGTCCGTAAACACACCAGCCAGCTGGTCTGCGCATGCTCTGAGGGCGAGGCTGGGGATGCCGTCTGGGCCTGCAGCCTTGCGAGGGTTAACACGTTTAAATGTTTTACTCACCTCGGCTGCAGTGAAGGAGAGTCCGCATGTTTTGGTTGCGGGCCGTGTCAGTGGCACTGCATTGTCCTCAAAGCGGGCAAAAAAATTATTTAGTCTGCCTGGGAGCAAGGCATCCTGGTCTGTGACTGGGCTGGTTTCCTTTTTGTAATCCGTGATTGACTGTAGACCCTGCCACATACCTCGTGTGTCTGAGCCGTTGAATTGCGATTCTACTTTGTCTCTATACTGACGCTTAGCTTGTTTGATTGCCTTGCGGAGGGAATAGCTACACTGTTTGTATTCGGTCATGTTTCCGGTCACCTTGCCCTGATTAAAAGCAGTGGTTTGCGCTTTCAGTTTCACGCGAATGCTGACATCAATCCACGGTCTTCAACGCACGTTCTAATGAACTCGCTCACCGAATCAGCATATTCATCAATGTTTTGGTTTGATGCAATACGAAACATATTCCCCTCCACGTGATGGAAGCAGTCTTGGAGCGTGGAATCAGATTGGTCGGACCAGCGTTGAACAGACCTCAGCGTGGGAGCTTCTTGTTTTAGCTTTTGTCTGTAGGCAGGGAGCAACAAAATGGAGTCGTGGTCAGCTTTTCCGAAAGGAGGGCAGGGCAGGGCCTATAGGGGAAGTCACCTAGAGTACTGTTCCCGTTCAATTACGGGTTTCTGGTAACCACAGTGAGACGATACAGTTCCTCCTCCTTGCATCTCCCCATGTTCCGGTTGTTTTGGGATTTTCCTGGCTCCAAAAGCACAATCCTGTGATTGACTGGACCACATGCTCCATCTTGGGTAGAGCCCATTTTTCCATTCTCACTGCCTTCAAGCAGCACAGCCTTTCCCCAAGTCGTCTTCCTCAGGATGTTAGCAAGACTGTGGATGTCTCTGCTATTTCCACTGAATACCATGACCTCCTGGAAGTGTTCAGTAAGGTACATGCTACTTCCCTTCCCCCGCACCGTCCTTATGATTGTGCCATTGATCTTCTCCCAGGCACTACACCACCTTGGGATAGGTTGTATTCTCTGTCCGGACAAGAGACCAAAGTTATAGAGGAGTACATAGAGGAGTCTCTGACCACTGGGGCCGTCTGTCCATCTGCATCACCTGCCAGTGCAAGGCTTTCTTTGTGGCGAAGAAGGACAAGACCCTGCGTCCGTGCATTGACTACCGGGGACTTAATGACATTACTGTTAAAAATCGTTACCCCCCCCCTACCTCTCCTCTGTGTTTGAACCTCTCCAGTGGGCCACCATATTTTCCAAGTTGGACCTTTTGGAATGCCTACCACCTGATTCGGATACACGAGGGGGATGAGTGCAAGACAGCCTTCAACACAGCCAGTGGACATTATGAGTACCAGGTCATGCCATTTGGACTCACCAACGCCCCCCACCGTTTTCCAGGCTTTGGTCAACGATGTGCTCCGGGACATGCTAAACCGTTTTTGTGTTTGTTTACCTTGACGACATCCTGTTTTTTTTTACCCGATCTGCCCAATAACATGTACTTCATGTCAGACAGGTCCTTCAGCGCCTCCTGGAGAACCAATTTTTCGTGAAATTTGAAGTGAGTTCCGCCACTCTACCATCACCTTTCTGGGTTATGTCATTGATGAGGGCAATGTTCAGATGGATCCTGGAAAGGTGAAAGCAGTGGTGGATTGGCCTAAACCAACATCCAAGGTGCAGTTGCAACGGTTTCTTGGTTTTGTTAACTTCTACCGTCATTTCATTCGGGATTACAGCACCCTGGTGGGCCCCTCTCGGCATTCACCTCCCCCAAGGTACCGTTCAAATGGTCACCAGCTGTCGACAAAGCCTTTGTGGACCTGAAGCATCAGTTCACAACAGCACCCATCCTCATCCATCCAGACCCCTCGCGTCAATTTGTGGTGGAAGTTGATGCTTTGGATGTTGGAATGGGGGCCATCCTGTCCCAACGATCTGCCCAGGACCAAAAGCTTCAACCCTGTGCCTTCCTGTCCCATTGTCTCAATCCTGCAGAGAGGAACTACGATGTAGGCAACCGAGAACTCCTGGCAGTTAAGATGGCATTGGAAGAGTGGAGGCACTGGCTGGGAGGAGCAGAACAGCCATTCTTGGTCTGGAACGATCATAAAAACTTGGAATATGTCCCTACAGCCAAGCGCCTCAACTCCAGGCAGGCCCGGTGGGCCCTCTTGTTTACCAGATTCAACTTGACCATTTCCTACCACGCCCTGATCTGTTTCACCTGTCCCTGTGATTGTCTCCACCCCCTCCATGTGTCGCTTATTTTCCCCAGTGTATTTATCCCTGTGTTTCCTGTCTCTCTGTGCCAGTTTGTCTTGTGTGTTTAGTCAAGTCAACCAGCGAGTTTTTTCCCCGTACTCCTTTTGTATTCTCTTTTGCTAGTCTTCCCGGTTTTGACCACTGCCTGCCTGATCATCCTGCCTGCCCTGACCTTGAATCTGCCTGCCCTTTGGTACCTATTGGACTCTGAACTGGTTTTGATCTTTTGCCTGTACACTACCATTATCTTTCCTACCCCTTTTTGGATTAATAAACATTGTAAGACTCCAACCATCTGCCTCCTGTGTCTGCATCTGGATCTCATCTTGTGCCCTGATAGACTTGCCTAGTTAAATAAAAAAAAATAGAGTTTCGGTAGGCTGTCTGGTACGTATTTATAGATGAATGGGCATAATTGGAGTAAATTAATGTCACTCTATTTTCTTAACTGCGTTGTTGGTTAAGAGCTTGTAAGCATTTCACGGTAAGGTCTATGTATTCGGCGCATGTGACAAGTAACATTTGATTTTATATGCTTCCTACCTACACATTACTCATCACACAACAAATCTGCAAGACTAGACACCTGTCACCTGTAAGTACTTGGCTCCATCTGCCCCTCTGTTTAAGAAACTCAATGTACTGTCTATTTACAACTACAAAATAAACCAAGGTTAAAAATTTTTTTAAAGTAAGACAAAAAAATTAAAATAACAAGGCTATATACAAGGGGTACAGAGTCAATGTGCTGGGGTACAGGGTAAATAGTCCAGGTTGCCATTTGATGAATTGTTCAGCAGTCTTATGGCTTGGTGGTAAAAGCTGTTAAAACCTTGAGTGTAGGGGGCAGTATTTTGATGTTTGGATAAAAAAAGAAAAGAAAAACCCAAATTAAACTGTCTATTTCTCAGGCCCAGAATCTAGAATATGCATATAACTGTCAGATTAGGATAGAAAACACTAAAGTTTCCAAAACTGTCAAAATATTGTCTGTGTATAACAAAACTGATATTGCAGGTGAAAACCTGAGGAAAATCAAACCAGGAAGTGGCCTCTATTTTGAATGTTCCATAGCCTGTCTTCACTCCATTTAAAGGGATATCAACCAGAATCCTTTTCCTATGGCTTCCCCATGGTGTGAATAGTCTTTAGACATAGTTTTTATTTTGAAAAATTGAAAAATGAGCTAGAAATATCAGTGTCATTGTATGGCTGGGTGCCAGCAGCATTTTGTATGCGCAACAGCTTGGAGCAGCCATTTTCACTCTCTCTCCTATTGAAGAAGCTACATTCCCGGTTGATATATTATCAATGATATATTGTAAAAACAACCTGAGGATTGATTTAAAAAACTTTTGAAATGTTTCTACGAACATTACGGTTACTATTTGGACTTTTCATTTGTGATGTCGTGACCGCTCGAGCCTGTGGATTTCTGAACATAACGCGCCAACCAAATGGAGGTATTTTGGATATAAAAATAATCTTTATGGAACAAAAGGAACATTTATTGTGTAACTGGGAGTCTCGTGAGTGCAAACATCCGAAGATCATCAAAGGTAAGCGATTTAATTGATTGCTTTTCTGACTTTCGTGACAATCTACTTGGCTGTTAGCTGTTTGTAATATTTTGTCTACTGAGAGAGATGTTCTTACATAAATGCTTGGTATGCTTTCGCCGAAAAGCTTTATTGAAATCTGGCATGTCAGGTGGATTAACAGCAAGCTAAGCTGTGTTTCGCTATATTGCACTTGTGATTTCATGAAAATTTTATATTTTTAGTGATTTAATTTGAATTTGGCGCTCTGCAATTCAGCAGTGGTTGACAAATGATCCCTCTAATGGGATGGGTGCATCAAGAAGTTTTAATTAAGGAGCCTTTTGAACCTAGACTTGGCACTCCGGTACCGCTTGCCATCCGGTAGCAGAGAGAACAGTCTATGATTTGGGTGACTGGAGACTTTGACCCCAAAAATTTGGGACCTTCCTCTGACACCGCCTAGTATATTGGTCCTGGATGGCAGGAAGCTTGGCCCCAGTGATGTACTGGGCTGTATGCACTACCCTCTGTGGCGCCTTACGGTCGGATGCTGAGCAGTTACCAAAGCAGGCGCTGATGCAACCGGTCAGGATGCTCTCAATGGTGCAGATGTAACTTTTTGAGGATCTGGAGAACCATGCCAAATCATTTCAGTCTCCTGAGGGGGAAAGGTATTTTCATGCCCTCTTAGTGTGTTTGGACCATTATAGTTTGCTGGTGATGTGGACACCAAGGAACTTAACTTTTGACCCGCTCCACTACAGCCCCATCAATGTGAATGGGGGCATGTTCAGCCCTCCTTTTCCTATAGTCCATGATCTTCTCCTTTGTCCTGCTCACATTGAGGGAGAGGTTGTTGTCCTGGCACCACTGCCAGGTCTCTGACCTCCTCCCTATAGGCTGTCTCATCGTTGTTGATCAGGCCTGCTACCATTGTGTCGTCAGCTAACTTAATGATGGTGTTGGAGTCGTGCTTGGCCAAGCAGTTGTGGGTGAACAGGGAGTACAGGAGGGGACTAAGCAAGCATCCCTGATGGGCCCCCATGTTGAGGATCAGCGGGGTAGATGTGTTGTTGCCCACCCTTACCACCTGGGGTAAGTCACTGGTACTTCCGGCTTTTGTTTTTGCTTGTAAGCAGGAATCAGGAGAATATAATTATGGTCAGATTTGCCAAATGGAGGGCGAGGGAGAGCTTTGTACATGTCTGCATGGTCTAGAGTTTTTTTTCTCTCTGGTTGCTTATGTGACGCGGGTAGAAATGAGGTAAAAACGGATTTAAGTTTGCCTGCATTTAATGTCCCAGGCCTCTTGGAGCACCTCTTCTGGATGAGCATTTCTTTTGTTTGCTTGTTTGCATTGGACTAGTAACTGAAAGGTTGCAAGATCGAATCCCCGAGCTGACAAGATAAAAATCTGTCCCTCTGCCCTTGAACAAGGCAGTTAACCCACTGTTCCTAGGCCTCCATTGAAAATAAGAATTTGTTCTTAACTGACTTACCTAGTTTAAAAAAATAATAACGAAAAATGGCCTTATAAAACTCGTTGAGTGCGGTCTAAGTGCCAGAGTTGGTTTGTGGTGGTATATAGATGGCTACGGAAAATGTAGATGGAAACTCTCTTGGTAGATATTGTGGTCTACAGCTTATCATGAGGTACTCTACCTCAGGCGAGTAATACCTTAAGACTACCTTAATATTAGACGCACCAGCTGTTATTGACAAATAGATACACACCCCCACCCCTCATCTTATTAACGGACGTAGCTGTTCTGTCCTGCTGATGCATGGAAAACCCAGCAAACTGTATATTATTTTGTATTTTCTTTACCCCTTTTTCTCCCCAATTTCATGGTATCCAAATGGTAGTTACAGTCTTGTCTCATCACTGCAACTCCCGTACGGACTTGGGAGAGATGAAAGTGGAGAGTCGTGCGTCCCCCGGAACACAACCCAACCTAGCTGCACTGCTTGCTTCTTGACACAATGCTCAATTAACCCGGAAGCCAGCCGCACCAACACCTTCTGTACAGCACTTTGAGATATCAGCTGATGTACGAAGGGCTATATAAATAAATTTGATTTGATTTGAACACCATACACCTGGCGACCGCCACAGGAGTCACTAGTGCGCGGCGGGTCAAGGACATTCCTGCCGGCCAAAACCTCCCCTCACCTGAACGACGCTGGGCCAATTGTGCCCCGCCTTGACAGAGCCTGGACTTGAAACCAGAATCTCTAGTGACACAGTTAACACTGCAATTCAGTGCCTTAAACCACTGCGCCACTCCAGATTCCAGTGTAGAGTAGTTTTTACGAAAACCATATTGGTGCTCATATAGAATATAGTGTCGGTTTAAATGTTTCAACATTAATATTATAATTCATTTTATTCAACGAGGCAAGTCAGTTAAGAACAAAGTCTTATTTACAATGACAACACCAGTTTCTCTAGGACTGTTGGTGCACAGATTTGTCATAAAACATACAGTACATTGGTCACCCATGTTAATAGTTTTTCTAACAGCCGATATAGCTAGCCTTACTCAAATGATCACTCCCACTTGACCTTAGCTTAGTCTGTTTGCTCACTGTCTTTTCTCTGGTCTGTCCACTATACACTCACATACTTAGCCAAATTAGTCAGAGCCAAGCGAGAATAGGTTGTGTTGGGGCTGCTGGATACGAGAGTTCATCTTTCATAAAGCCCCCCCCCCCCCCAGCCATGCCCTAATCTCGCTGCACATTCTTAGATTCTCTCCCCTGGGGCTGGGGCCATAGTGTGGGGATCAATACCAATACAGCCAATTGTTTAGCTGTGCATGCCTGACCACACTACTGTATACTCATACATCACAGCCAGTAGGCCATGAGTGGCCAGGGAACTCTTCTGCATATGTGTCTTCGACAGGACACAATACACACACACACACATATATGCTCGCACAGAGGGCCGGTTTCAGGCATAAGCGACATTAAAAACACTTTAAAAAAAATAGGCAAGGCAGTTAAAAACAAAGTATTATTTATAATGACAGCTCATCCCAGCCCAGACAACATAGGATTATGGGACTCCCAATCACAGCCAGATGTGATGCAGCCTGGATTTGAACTAGGTACTGCAGTGACATCTCTTACACTGAGATGCAGTGTCTTAGACCATTGCACCACTCAGGAGCCCTAAGTGGTCAATTTGGGCACTCGGTCACTAGAGTGCCCCCGACCCAGATATAAATAAATATATATGTTGTATTTACAGTACCAGTCTGGACACACCTACTCATTCAAGGGTATTTCTTTATTGTTACTATTTTCTACATTTTAGAATAATAGTGAAGTCATCAACTATGAAATAACACATATGAAATCATGTAGTAACCAGATAAGTGTTTTGTAGTTGAGATTCTTCAAAGTAGCCACCTTTTGCCTTGACAGCTTTGCACACTCTTGGCATTCTCTCAACCAGCTTCCTGAGGAAGTCACCTGGAATGCATTTCATTGAATAAATCCTCTTTGGGCTAGGGGGCTGTATTTTTCACATCCGGATGAAAAGCGTGCCTAAAGTAAACTGCCTTTACTCAGGCCCATAATTGGTAGATTTGGATAGACAACACAGTTTCTAAAACTGTTAAAATAATGTCTGTGAGTATAACAACTGATGTCGCAGGCAAAACCCAGAGGACAAACCAGCCAAAAAAATAAATAATTTCAGCCTACCACTGTTTCCAATGGCTTTCATGTTTATTATGAGGCGAAGTCCTCCCAGATTGGAGTTCCTAGGGCTTCCACTAGATGTTAACAATCTTTAAAAAGAGTTTCAGGCTGGTTTTTGGAAAAATTAGCAAGAAGTTATAATTTTTCTAAGTGGCTCCCATTTAGGCTGTAGTGTTTTCATGCGCGTGGATGAAGCGCGTTCTTTGTTATTTATCTCCGGTAATGAACATACTATTCTCCGTCTTAAATTGTATCATTTATTTACGTATAAGGTTTGATTATAAACCATTTTTGACTTGTTTATTGGAGGGAAGGAGGGAAACCGGTGGATTATTGACTGAAGTGTGCCAGCAAAACTATTTTTATGGATATGAAGGACATTATCGAAACAAAAGGACCATTTGTGATGTAACTGGGACCTTTTGGAGTGCCAACAGAAGAAGATCATCAAAGGTAAGGCATTTATTGTATCGCTATTTCTGACTTTCGTGTCACACCTGCCTGGTTGAAATTTTTTTTCTCATGGTTTTGTATGCGGGGCGCTGTCCTCGGATAATCGCATGGTGTGCTTTCTCCGTAAAGCCTTTTTGAAATCTGACACAGCGGCTGGATTAACAAGAAGTTAAGCTTTATGATGTATTACGCTTGTATTTTTATGAATGTTAAATATTTATATTTCTGCAGTTTGAATTTCGCACTCTGCAATTTCACCGGATGTTGTCGGTGTCCCGTTAAGGGCACGCCTAGCCGTAACAGGTTCATTTAACAGGTGTGCCTTGTTAAAAGTTTGTGGAATGTCTTTCCTTCTTAATGCGTTTGACACAATCAGTTGTGCTTTGACAAGGTAGGTTATGGTATACAGAAGATAGGCCTATTTGGTAAAAGACCAAGTCCATATTATGCCAAGAAAAGCTCAAATAAGCAAAGAAATGACAGTCCATCATTATGGAACATTTCAAGAACGTTGAACGTTTCTTCAAGTGCAGTCTCAAAAACCATCAAGCACAATTATTTAGGCAAATCAGTTAAGAACAATGATGGAATAGGAACAGTGGATTAACTGCCTTGTTCAGGAGCAGAACAAAAGATTTTCACCTTAGGGATTTGAACTTGCAACCTTTCGGTTACTAGCCAAATGCTCTAACCACTAAGCTACCTGCCACTGATGAAATTGTCTCTCATGAGGACCACCACAGGAAAGGAAGACCCAGAGTTACCTCTGCTGCAGAGGATATAGTTCACTAGAGTTAATTGCTCCTCAGATTGCAGCCCAAATAAATGGTTCAGAGTTCAAGTAACAGACACATCTCAACATCAACTGTTCAGAGGAGACTGCATGAATCAGGCCTTTATGGTTGAATTGCTGCAAAGAAACCACTACTGAAGGACACCAATAGGAAGAAGAGACTTGCTTGTGCCAAGAAACACGAGCAATGGACATTAAACCAGTGGAAATCTGTCCTTTGGTCTGAAGAGTCCAAATTTGAGATTTTTGGTTCCAACCGCCGTGTCTTTGCGAGACGCATAGTACAGCAGGCGAACGGATGATATCTGCATGTGTGGTTCCCACCACGACTCATGGAGGAGGTGTGATGGTGTTGGGGTCCTTTGCTGGTGACACTGTCAGTGATTTATTTTGAATTCAAGGTACACTTAACCAGCATGCCGACCACAGCATTCTGCAACGATAAGCCATCCCATCTGGTTTGCGCTTAGTGGGGCTATCATTTGTTTTTCAACAGAATAATGACCCAACACACCTCCAGGCTGTGTAAGGGCTATTTGACCAAGGAGAGTGGTGGAGTGCTGCATCAGATGACCTGGCCTCCACAATCACCCGGCCTCAACCCATCTGAGATGGTTTGGGATGAGTTGGACCACAGCGTGAAGATAAAGTAGCCAACAAGTGCTCAGCATATGTGGGAACTCCTTCAAGACTGTTGGAGAAGCATTCCTCATGAAACTGGTTGAGAGAATGCCATGCTGTCATCAAGGCAAAGGATGGCTACTTTGAAGAATCTCAAATATAAAATATATTTGGATTTGTTGAACACTTTTTTTGGTTACTACATGATTCCATATGTGTTATGTCATAGTTTTGATGTCTTCACTATTATTATACAATATAGAAAATGGCAAAAATAAAGAAACCCTTGAATGAGTCGGTGTGTCCAAACTTTTGACTGGTACTGTACATTTTTTTGAATCTCAGTTGGTGTCTTAATTTACTATTGCGAGTAAGAATAGTATAATACCAGCAGCCTGGTCACTAGACATCAGGTTAATAATACGAGTTTTGAAAATTTGTTGTGCATCAGCATTAGCCATGTCAGCTAACACTTTTTAGATTGGTAGGTAGTGTAGCCAGCTATCTAAACTTGTAGTAATCATGGCCGAAATACTGACCGGGTACGCAGGGCACTTGCCCATGGGCCCTGAGCTCCAGGGTGCCCACATTGATTTTGTTAGTCATTGTGAGAATCTCAAATGCATACTCCTCACATCCTCTCTTCTTTCTCCTGTCCTCCTCTAAACCCATTGGATGAGAAAGCCAGAGGTCACTCCCCGCTCTAATCTCATTTTAGAGGAGGTAAGGAGAGAGGAGAGAACGTGAGGAATATGCAACTGAGATTCTGATTGTATCTCAGACTGTATCATATTACTATGGTATAAGTCATTCCAAAATGTGTGGAATTGTAGGAAATTAGCTTTAAAACGGCAGGTTTCTTCTCTCTACCTCATGACAAAATGAGTAGAATTGCATGAAATTTGTTATAAAATGTCCACATTTTCTCTACACCCCACGTAAAAAGGTGTAAATTTGCAGGAAATTGACTTTAAAACTTCAAATGTTCTGTCCATCATCAAGAGGGGGGCCAAGAAAATGGTTTGCAGCTAAGGCCCCCAAAAGGATAGAGCTGGCCCTGCTGTCACACACTAATAACAAAATACATGAATAGCTATAGCTCAACATAGAGCTGATATATAGTGAAGAGATATTTTTAACTCTCATCTATAATCTAAATAATCTGAACCTCTCTCATTTAATGGAAATTGCTTTTCACCACTCTGACCTTACCAGCCAGGACTCAAGCAGAACTAATTTCTGAATACTGATTAAAGTGCTTTTGGCTGAAATCTGCTCGTGTCTGCTCCCATCTGCAATTTCCAAAGACAACTGAACTAAAACAGATGAACATTTTATCCCCTTGAAACACTTACACAACCATGAGAGTAATCAGGTGTTGGTCAAGAGATTAATTTGTTTTGTAAAGATTTTTAAAAAAAATACATATAACCTTAACTTAACGAGGCAAGTCAGTTAAGAACAAATTCTTATTTACAATGACGGCCTACCTCAGCCAAATAACACTGGACCAATTGTGCGCTGCCCTACAGGACTCCCAATCACAGCCAGATGCGATACAGCCTGGATTTGAACCAGGGACTGTGGTGACACCTCTTGCACTGAGATGCGGGAGCTGATGAAGATGTGCTTTGAGTCAATAAACCTGGCATAAAGGTCAATTAATAGGATACCCCAAGGAGGCCGAGATGCAAAAATGATAATATCATTAATTTAGTCCATGCTCAAAATAATAAAAAAAGTGAAAGTACAAGGGGGGGTAGGGAGAGGGGGAGGTACAATTGCTGGTGCGTGTAGACAATACAACTTACTATCAGTCACAGCATGATTAGCCTCATGAAACTATCTGGCCACTGGTGATTTTTAGCAAGAAGTGGCCTCACCAGTGTGAGATATTTTCATGAGGCTAATCATGCCGTGACTGATCTTAAGTTCTGTGCCTTTGACCGTGTTTTCTCAAGCCGCAGACGCCGCAATACGGATGAGCGCCTTCTCCAGTGTGAAGCCCGATGGATCTTCTACTTAACTCACACCCCCAATGGCTTAATGAGGAATTGGACCTTGTATGTTTCCAGTAGTGTTGTCTACACGCACATGTAGCCCCCCTCCTCCCACTGCTCTCTGAGTATTTCATATCTATTGCTTCTGATATTGTTTTGTAACCCAGACTGTTGTCTCTTTCCAATTATATGTGACATTTGAAATGTCCATTTTTGATAGTCATATATATTCCCTGTTAATGTGCATTGACTCCCGATTAGCCAGTCTCTGCCTGTTATGCACAACAGGTGTGTCTTCTTAATTTGTTTGTACAGCACTGAAGGCATAAGGCTGAAACATGCTTCGTTCCCCCTTTTTTTTTTTTTTTTTTTTTTTTTTTTTTTAACTGAACAAAAATAAACGGAACATTCAACAGTTTCAAAGATTTTACTGAGTTACAGTTCATATAAGACAATCCGTTAATTGAAATAAATTCATTAGGCCCTAATCTATGGATTTCACGACTGTGATTGCAGATATGCATCTGTTGGTCACAGATACCTTATTAAAAAATGTAGGGGCCTCCGGAGTGGTGCAGTGCTCTAAGGCAATGCATCGCAGTGCTAGAGGGGTCACTGCAAACCTGGGTTTGATCCCAGGTTGTGTTGCAGCCGACCACAACTGGGAGACCCATGAGGCGGTGCACAAATGGCCCAGCGTCGTCCGGGTTAGGGGAGGGCTTGGCTGGCCGGGATGTCCTTGACCCATCGTCCTCTAGCAACTCCTTGTGGCAGGCCGGGCGCATGCACACTGACTTCAGTCACCAGTTGTAGAGTGTTTCTTCTTACACATTGGTGGGGCTGGCTTCCAGGTTAAGTGGGCAGTGTGTTAAGAAGCAGTGTGGCTTGGCAGGGTTGTGTTTCCTGAGTCCATGCAGATATTTATGCGATGGGACAAGACTGTAACTACCAATTGAATATCATGAAAAAATGGTTTAAAAAAAAGTAGGGGTGTGGATCAGAACCTGAAGGTGTGACCACCATTTGCCTCATGCAGTGTGACATATTTCCTTTGCATAGAGTTGATCAGGCTGTTGATTGTGGCCTCCTCCTCAATGGCTGTGCAATGTTGCTGGATATTGGCGGGAACTGGAACATGCTGTCGTACAGGTCGATCCAGAGCATCCCACCTGCTCAATGGGTGACATGTCTGGTGAGTATGCAGGCCATGGCGGAACTGGGATATCTTGTGCACAAACCCTTGTGACATGGGGCTGTGCATTATCATGATGAAACATGAGGTGATGGCTGCAGGCCTCAGGATCTCATCACGGTATATCTGTGCATTCAAAATACCATCGATAAAATGCAATTGTGTTCGTTGTCCATAGCTTATGCCTGCCCATACCATAACTCCACCGCCACCATGGGGCACTATGTTCACAACGTTGACATCAGCAAACCGCTTGCTCACACATAGCCAAGATCTGCATTTGAGAGGCCGGTTGGACGTACTGCCAAATTCTCTAAAACAATGTTTAATCAGCTACCTAGATATGCCACATTTGTCAGGTGGATGGATTATCTTTTGACAAAGGAGAAATGCCCACTAACAGCGATGTAAACAAATTCATGCACTTTTATTTCAGCTCATGAAACATGGGACCAACACTTCGCGTTTATATTTTTGTTCAGTGTATATAGCACCTTACACTTTCACTTTTTGTTTTCTTTCGAGGATGGATTAAATTATTTTAAATAAATTATTTCATTTTTGCATCTCGGCCTCCTTGGGTTATTCCTTGTCATGGTTTTGAATGTGAGTACCTATTTTCACTCCCAAGCACCGGCTTTTCATTCTAGCCTGAGCGCGAACCCTCATGGCTTTCTACATCAAATGAACCTTCAAACTAACAACATATTTTACATACAGTACATTGATTACCAACTGGGGTTATTTTGACACCAAGAATGAATTAAATGGCCACCAGAAAATTTACATTGACCCCCCCCCCCATTTGCTTTGTACACTGCTGCTACCTACAGTAACCTAACCTGTACATGGCCAGGTCTCTGACCTCCTCCCTACAAGCGGGCTCATCGTTGTTGTTGGAAAACTTAATGATGGTGTTGTAGTGCTTGGCCATGCAGGCATGGATTACAGGAGGGGACTGAGCACACACCCCTGAGGGGCCCCCGTGTTGAGGATCAGCATGGTGTGGCAGATTTCTTACCTACGCTTACCACCTGGGGGCAGCTCATCAGTATGTCCAGAATCCGTGTTTAGTCCCTGGGTCCTTAGCTTGGTGATGAGCAAAAAAATATTTTACCTTTTATTTAACTAGGCAAGTCAGTTAAGAACAAATTCTTATTTACAATGACAGCCTACCAGGGAACAGTGGGTTAACTGCCTTGTTCAGGAGCAGAATGACAGATTTATACCTTGTCAGCTCGGGGATTCAATCCAGCAACCTTTCGGTTACTGACCAAGTACTCTATTCACTAGGCTACCTGCCACCCCACTATTGTGTTGAATGCTGAGCTGTAGTCAATGAATAGCATTCTCACGTAGGTGTTATTTTTGTCCAGGTGGGAAAGGGCAGTGTGGAGTGCAATAGAGATTGCATCATCTATGGATCTGTTGGGGCGGTATGCAAATTGGAGTGGGTCTAGGGTTTCTGGGATAATGGTGTTGATGTGAACCATGACCAGCCTTTCAAAGCACTTCATGGCTACAGACGTGAGTGCTACGGGTTGGTAGTCATTTAGGCAGGTTACCTTGGTGTTCTTGGGCACAGGGACTATGGTGGTCTGCTTGAAACATATTGGTATTACAGACTCGGTCAGAGACAGGTTAAAAATGTCAGTGAAGATACTTACCAGTTGGTCAGCGCGTGCTCTTAGTACACACCCTGGTAATCCATCAGGCCCTACAGCCCTGTGAATGTTGACCTGTTTAAAGGTCTTACTCACATCGGCTATGGAGAGCGTGCTCAAACAGTCTTCCGGAACAGCTGATGCTCTCATGCATGCTTCAGTGTTGCTTGCCTCGAAGCGAGCATAGAAGTAATTTAGCTCATCTGTTAACCTCATGTCACTGGACAGCTCGCGGCTTTGCTTCCCTTTGCAGTCTGCAATAGTTTGTAAGCCCTGCCACATCTGTCGAACGCCGGAACCAGTGTAGTGCGATTCAATTTTAATATCATTTGCTTTTTGGAATTTTGAAGTAAATATAATTATTTCCATATTTGTTATTAAAAACTACTGCAATGTATAGGGGCAGTACACCAAAATTGGAAATAAACTTTAAATGTATTGACAAAGAGTGATTAATCTATTTTATCCTGAGACAATTACCAAAATATGGCTTCATTTTCTTTATTGACATACCCCACAGCCAGCATTAGCATCGCTGCTAGTGAAACAATGGGAGTGGTAGGGCCTGTGGCAGGATGCTTCAAAAAGCATACCAAAATCCTCAAAGTCACTTCAACCCAAATGATATAGCAACCAACATACCATAACAAGATGCGTATATATAATATTGGTGGGTATTATAGGAATTCTGGTATTAATATAACATTTTCAGTAGGATAACTATTTTTCGGGGGAATACACACCAATACAGCACTATATGTACATTCAGAGGGTATCTGGTTTCTGTATTACAGCTCTACTAAGTATTCATAGTGCTGACAGACTTTTATGAGCTGTTTAGACTGCAACTATGCATATATCTAAAGTCATTTCTATTTTGTACACGTCATACCCAGTTATAACACTAGGTGAGTACATAAGGTGCTCCATCTCTGCAGGTATTTTTGTATTTATTAGGATGCCATGACAGCAGCTACTGTACTCTTCCTGTGGTCCAAACAGGATTAAAACAATTACTTTACAACAAAACGCAACAGCCTACATCCTTAATAGCACAATAAATCATACGTGACATTACATTATTATGCTATTATTACACCTCTACAACATAAAATGTACACTAACACAATACAACAATATTACAATATGTGTGTGTGTGTGAGAGAGTGTTTGTGGGATCTGTATATCAGGTCAAAATCACTCCAACAGGTCCCTCTCCACCCTCTGACGATATGTACAACTTAAAATTACGTCACCAGAGAAACCTGGATTGAATAAATACTTGTTTATATTTGCCCATTGAATAACTACACTCTCATAAAAAAAGGGTTAAAAACGGGTTCTTCGCCTGTCTGTGGAAAAGGTTCTGCATGGAACCTAAAAGGGTTCTTCAAAGGGACACCCAAAGAACTCTTTTAGGTTCTAGAGAGAAAAAAGGTGCTAAGAGTGTACTTTTCAGAGAATACACACCAGTACAACTGTGTAGACCATATCTGAGTTCTGTATTGCAGTTCTATGAAGTATTTATACTATTGGCAGACTTGTATAGATACACAAAAATAAGGTACTTTTGGTTATGTACACAGTCTTACGATACGTGGTCTAGAAAAGTACAATCTTAGGTGAGTACATGGGAAGTTATATCTCTGCAGGGTATCTGTCTATCTGGTCAAAATCACTGATGCAGGTCCCCCTCCAACTCTGGTGGTGTGGATAACTTGTTATCCAGAGAAACCTAGATTCAAATTAAGGTCCTATCTTTTAAATTACTATAGGTGGAATTAGGTGTTTTTGGCTGGGGTCAAAATGACCCCAAAGGACTTGGATTTTTTAGTTCATGTGGATACTGAAACACAAAACAATGGTTTAGATTTGAGTAGTTACCCGTGTCATAGGCTATCTTAGTATGTGAGCTTATTGCTCCCCTTTATAGACTACTCTGGTGGCAGCAGTGGCCTTATTGTCTCACGGGTTAACCTAAACCATGCCCTCAGTTTAACCCAGGTGCCTGCCTGCCTGTCAACGCAGACAGCAGAGGCGTTATGGAAAGATACAGCCAAAGACCGTCTTCATCCCAACTGGCATCATACTCCCTATATAGTGCACTACTTTTGACCAGATCCTTATGGGCCCTGGTCAAAAGCAACGCACTACATAGGAAATAGGGTGCCATTTGGGACATATTCAAGATATAGACACATCCTGAGTCGGAGTTAGAGGAGCAAATTGGTGCTCCCGCATTCCGGGCCAGTAAGTGTACCAGGTGGTTATAAATAGACCATTGAAAAACAGACATTAGATCAGACAGCCTCTCTGAGAGATTGGAGGTTGTCGGCAGGACCCAGGGCCACTGTACAGGTGTTAGTCAGTTGTGCTGCCGTGCACACAAGCATGTTCTCTTCTCTGTGTTGTTGGACTCTTAAAATACTGCAGAGACTGTAACATGGAGGTCAAAAGTACCCTCTTAGAAAAAGGTGCTATCTAGAACCTAAAAGGGTTCTTCAGCTGTCCCAATAGGAGAACCCTTTGAAGAACCCGTTTTGGTTCCAGGTAGGACATCTTTTTTTTTTTTGTGGAACCCTCTGTGGAAAGTGTTAGCCTATGGGGACAGCTGAAGGACCCTTTTGGAACCCTTTTTTCTAAGAGTGTAGCTAAAACAAGATTTTGAATGTATTAATTTTCCCCCTCCATCTCTCTGAGTATCTTTAGGGTATTCTATTGTTGATTAGACTCAGTCTGGGTAGAGATAATCATGAATCACATTAATTTCTTCCAAATGTTAATGAGACCTGCGTAGAATCAGCACTAGCATAATGACGTGGGTGCTCATGCATGAGTATCTTTTTTGTACTGTAGTGTCTTTTTGTGTTTGTCAACGTATTCTATCTACATACCAGATTTAGTTGTATGTTTGAGTGTGTCTCTAGCAATACAGTGGCATCAGCCTTACCCCTGGGCTAAGAAGCAGGGTTACTAAAGGGTTTGATATTCCACAAAATAGAATGTATTTTCACCTAGGCCTTAATGTTCTAACCCCTGAGTAATAGTATAGATAGCCCTAAGGTAGGTAGCTAGGAAACTCAATTGATGAGAAGGAGATCCCGAGAGACTCTAGCTCACCAATGACCCCTGAGGATATGTCCCAAATGGCACCCTATTCCTTATTTCGAGCACTACTTTTAACCAAAGCCCTATGGGCCCTGGTCAAAAGCAGTGCACTATACTGGGGTTAGGGTGTGACATAGATCTACAGTGATAAATTTTCTAGCCTTAATATTTTCGAAATTATTATTTACATAATCTGCAACCCTGATCAAGGGAGATTAAAGCCTTGTTTACAATTTGTGCTAAAATGTGAGTTTCTTGATCCAATCATGATAATCCAATCACTATCTGATAAAGGTCTGTCGTTTCTAAACATTGTAATAAAATGCCCCTGTCCACTGTGTCTGCATTGTGACCAGATTAGCTGGTGCCTCCCTGTATGCAAATTCTTTGACAGATATTCTTTTTTTTTTAAATCTGAATTTATTTTAAGATAATTACGGATGCCAAAAGTCAATGGTGCTACCTGTCAATGATTTGAGGCCATTATGATGATGATTTTAATGGTTTTAGCAACCAGATCTGTTTACACTAGATTATATACAGTATATTTTTCAAAGTAATGAACAAAGTTGTTTTTTTCTGACAGCCAATAGAAGCTCATCATAACACACCCCTTCTTACACAGAGGGTCGAAGATCATACCCAAAAGACATGTTAACCTCCCCTGTTAGTGGTAATGGTCAGAGGTTAGCATGTCTTGGGGGTATGATCTTTGACCCTCTAACTTTCTCATTATTCACAATTCATTCAGGATTATCCATAATCAGATTCAATTCTTATTTATAATAAAAGGTACTCTAAAATGACACTACATTATTTACCATTCATTTCTATTGTGCAAATAAAAATACATCTGAAACGGATCCAAAACGAACTGCAAATGCATCCAACAAGTTTGTAGACTGATTGTCACAGGATTCTTCTGTTGAAGGAGAGGCGGACCAAAACGCAGCGTGGTTATTGTGATACATCTTTAATAAAGATGAAAATAGAACAATATAGAAAAGGAAAACTTCAAACTGAAAACAGCCCTATCTGGTGTAACAAACACAAAGACAAGAACAATCACCCACAAAAACCCAACACAAAACAGGCTACCTAAATATGGCTCCCAATCAGAGACAATGACTAACACCTGCCTCTGATTGAGAACCATATCAGGCCCAAACACAGAAACAGACAAACAAGACATCCAACATAGAATGCCCACTCAGATCACACCCTGACCAAACAAAACACAGAACATACAAAGCAAACTATGGTCAGGGTGTGACACTGATGTTGTCATTGCATGCTAGGAATGTGTTTAGCATGCAATATAAACTCAGGACCCTGTCTTTCAAAGATAATTCTTAAAATTCCAAATAACTTCACAGATCTTAATTGTAAAGGGTTAAAAACACATTTTTTCCATGCTTGTTCAATGAACCATTAACAATTAATGAACATGCACCTGTGGAACGGTCGTTAAGACACTAACAGCTTACAGATGCTAGGCAATTAAGGTCACAGTTATGAAAACTTAGGACACTAAAGAGGCCTTTCTACTGACTCTTAAAAACACCAAAATAAAGATGCCCAGGGTCCCTGCTCATCTGCGTGAACGTGCCTTAGGCATGCTGCAAGGAGGCATGAGGACTGCAGATGTGGCCAGGGCAATAAATTGCAATGTCCGTACAGTGAGACGCCTAAGACAGTGCTACAGCGAGACAGGACAGACAGCTGATTGTCCTCGCAGTGGCAGACCATGTGTAACAACACCTGCACAGGATCAGTACAGCCGAACATCACACCTGCAGGACAGGTACAGGATGGCAACATCAACTGCCCGAGTTACACCAGGAACGCACAATCCCTCCATCAGTGCTCAGACTGTCCGCAATAGGCTGAGAGAGGCTGGACTGAGGGCTTGTAGGCCTGTTGTAAGGCAGGTCCTCACCAGATATCACCGGCAACAACGTCGCTTATGGGCACAAACCCACCATCGCTGGACCAGACAGGACTGGCAAAAGTGCTCTTCACTGACAAGTAGCCGTTTTGCCTCACCAGGGGTGATGGTCGGATTCACATTTATCGTCGAAGGAATGAGCGTTACACCGAGGCCTGTACTCTGGAGCGGGATCCATTTGGAGGTGGAGGGTCTGTCATGGTCTGGGGGCGGTGTGTCACAGCATCATCAAACTGAGCTTGTTGTCATTGCAGGCAATGTCAACGCTATGCGTTACAGGGAAGACATCCTCCTCCCTCATGTGGTACCCTTCCTGCAGGCTCATCCTGATATGACCCTCCAACATGACAATGCCACCAGCCATACTGATAATTCTGTGTGTGATTTCCTGCAAGACAGGAATGTCAGTGTTCTGCCATGTCCAGCGAAGAGGCCGGATCTCAATCCCTTTGAGCACGTCTGGGACCTCTTGGATCGGAGGGTGAGGGCTAGGGCCATTCCCCCCAGAAATATCTGGGAACTTGCAGGTGCTTGGTGGAAGAGTGGGGTAACATCTCACAGCAATAAATGGCATATCTGGTGCAGTCCATGAGGAGGAGATGCACTGCAGTACTTAATGCAGCTGGTGGCCACACCATATACAGACTTTTCTTTTGATTTTGACCCCCCCCCTTTGTTCAGGGACACATTATTCCATTTCTGTTAGTCACATGTCTGTGGAACTTGGTCAATTTATATCTCAGTTGTTGAATCTTGTTATGTTCATACAAATATTTACACATGTTAAGTTTGCTGAAAATAAACGCAGTTGACAGTGAGAGAACATTTCTTTTTTTGCTGAGTTTAGCTCAGTATTTAAATTATTTATTTAGTACAATCATTATTTCTCATCTTTATCTAGGGCGTCAATAATTTATGTATATCTACGTTTGTGTGTGTCTGTGTGTATGTGCCTGCCTGTCTGTCGGTCTGCTTGTGTGTGATACCTCTATCTAGCTATATTGTGTCATCTATAAAGTGCAACCCCACATACATCATTGGAAATTAAAGGAAATAAATGTGATTCAAATCCATAGAGTACCTGTCATTCTCTCTCATTGTAGCCTAGTGTTTATCAATGCACAGTGACCCCTCCAATTGGCTACTGACTGACTGACCAACCCCTCTTAACCTGTTAGAAAGATTAATCATTTGTCAGCCACACTGAGGTACAGTATTCCCTCTTTCTTCTGTCTCTTTCTTTTATATATCGCTTTCAAAAGAGTGGGGTTTCAAACTGTATGCATACAGTTTGAGAGAGAGAGAGAGAGAGAGAGAGAGAGAGAATATTTAAAAAATGTAGACATAGAAAGTGAAAGTAACAAAAAAGGCTGAGCAGGGTGGGGGCAAAGAATCTCCTTAAGGAACATTGAAGGCGCTCAAAGCATCACCACCCAGACAACAAAACTATTCCTGTTGAACTAGGTCGGTAGCGAACTAGTCCTGTAGAGCCCCGCTCCCCATCTCCCACTCAGAGCTGTGGACTTAAAGGCAGCTGAGGGCAGAGAAAAAGCCTATATCTCTTCGTCAATCGACCATTCCTCCTATGCACTTATTATTGTCCCATAGGACTTGACTTATAGCCCAGGGATACAACTCCAGTTATTGTTTGTATCAACACTTGCACCAAGGTATAGACGAGAACGAAACACTGCCCAAAAGAAAAGATGTACCACTGTGTAAAAAAGTAATGTACATTTAAAAACTGCAATATTACAGGCAGAGGCATACAAAATAAATACACTGGCAAAAGAAAGCAACATAAAAATGTAAATATACACTATTCTGTCTTCGTTGGAGTAGTAGTGTGCGCTCGTCAGGGTGTTAGTTTGTCTGTCAGTGGGTATGAGACAATACAATTTTGTAATAGTGTGTCAGAATGTCTAACGAAAGTACTGTATACTGTCTATCAGTCAGTCAGTGACTGCTCCTATCTTCACTTATAGAGCTAATGTGCATGTAAAGAACATCTCCATTGAAGGTTGCTCATAACCCCATTCACCAAACATTTAAAGGAAACATTTAAACAACACTGTAATTTCAACCAGTGCATGATACTAACTGACATGGTAATCTATGTCCACATCACACTTACTCCTAAAACACAATAGGACCAGTCTGCCACACCCAGTGACCCACAACACCCGTATCATGCATGACTTGACCTGTCTGGGTAGTTTGGAGCGGTCTGAAAGAGTTTTGGTCTACGTTGACATCTATTTGAAGTCACTGTACTGATAGAAAGTCCCATTTCCTGTTGTAATAGCCATTCATTTATCAGTCAAATTAAATTGTCGATGCCACCAAAACACCCGTAAAACACATTTTGAGAAATGGCATTGGAGAAAGTGTAGCCTGGTCATTGATGACTCAAGAACATTGTAACGAAGGTGAAGAATAACAATCTACTGTAGATTAAGGCATTTAAGGCATCAACACCAACCCATCTCAATGTGATTAAGAAGGAACCAACTATAAACCACATGATAATGTCTACTTTCTGCCACGCCTCCTTTTGTTGTGAGGCTGAACAAGGAAGAACCTCAACCCCTGTGCATATACTTGCCAAAAGTACCTCCCGCCACACCCACCCGAACACACATGACAGGACTGCCAGCACTATTGTCAAAAACATTTGACCGCAGCATAGTACTCAGGTGACAGCTTGGTAGAGGAAACAGAGTTACTCAGACCCAGTCCCAGACCGTAATGGTTAGTATTGGGACGAGCTGAATGAACGTGGTCTGAGCTACAGGGCCAGAGGAGAAAATAAGGCCCTTGAGGAGTAACAAGGCTGCGGAGACCATCACACAGTTGAGTGACACAGGTGAGGACTAAGTTTAATAGATCTTGGCAATCGCCAACCATCAGACTTGCTGGATGTTTTCACAGTTTAATACTACAATGTCTTCATTGAAATAGTTTAAAATCCTCTCTTACTGAAAGGTACATTGTGTTATTTATCTCCCCCCCACAGCCCTGCTATGGGTGCTAAACAAGAGAAAATGTACTGCACCAGGTACTTGGATGGTCAGGGACCCCCAGCACTGATAGACCAAGGTACACTACCTGGATATTCTTCTCTCTCTCTCGCTCATCCCTTTAATGCTTAAGATTGAACTCTGACCCTACCTGGTTGTGTGTGTCTGCCCCCAGCTAATGGGGATGTGAAGGGGAGCTATGCTGAGGTGTCAGAGGGCAGCCAGCCAGAGGGACAGATGACATGGGTCATTCTACACAGAGACCTCCCTGGTTACCCAGGGGACAACACCATACAGATCAATTATGTTTTTGCAGATGGAATACAAACAGTAAGTTAGTGTTAAAACAAAAGGCTTCAGTACTTAGCATGTATTTATTATACCAGGCTATACATCATATAGCCTGGTCCCAGATCTGTTTGTACTCTTGCCAACTCCATTGATGTCTTTGTCAAGTCAAACATGCCAATGAGTGACAGGAGGAGTTGGCATGATAGCTCAAATTTCAAATTCAAGATTCAAGTGTATTTGCCATGTGTTGGATATTTTACTCCCTTACTCACTCATACTGTTCTATTCTAAGTGTTTTCCACTTCTGAGTGTTCTGAGGAAAGAGAAACACATTCTACAGGGGCTTATAGAGAGTTTGGTGACATTCCGTCCTGTTGATGTGATGATGTGGTAAATCAGGTTAGGCTAGTCGCTAGTCATTGAGATGTTGCATACCACCGGGGAGGAAGCACAGAATGGGTGATGTAATGCATTCACTACAAGTCAGCAACTAGCATGAAGGAAATCAAATATCTTTGAATGTATTCAGAACAGGTGCACCCCACTGGGCAAAAACTGGCTGAATTAGCATTTGTTCCATGTCATTTCATCAAAAAAAGTAAATGTGATGATGTTGAATCAACCCAACTTCTAACCTAAGTCCAATGTCATGGTGAAATTTTTTATTGATTTCACGTTGAATTTACGTTAGTTTATAATGAAAAGGAACAAACACGACCGGTTACCCGGCATTAAATTTACCACTAATAAAAAGGAAAACATCAAACAGACAGGAGTGTACATAGTATTGCATCTCAGATTTTAGACTGGAGGTAGAGTCATTCATGCCAGCTATTTGCTAGCCTTTTGGGTGCCCTAAGTAACATTTTGTTGGGTCCACCCACCTTTTGGGGGCGCTAAGTAACATTTTGTTGGGTCCACCCACCTTTTGGGGGCCCTAAGTAACATTTTGTTGGGTCCACCCACCTTTTGGGGGCCCTAAGTAACATTTTGTTGGGTCCACCCACCTTTTGGGGGCCCTAAGTAACATTTTGTTGGGTCCACCCACCTTTTGGGGGCCCTAAGTAACATTTTGTTGGGTCCACCCACCTTTTGGGGGCCCTAAGTAACATTTTGTTGGGTCCACCCACCTTTTGGGGGCCCTAAGTAACATTTTGTTGGGTCCACCCACCTTTTGGGGGCCCTAAGTAACATTTTGTTGGGTCCACCCACCTTTTGGGGGCCCTAAGTAACATTTTGTTGGGTCCACCCACCTTTTGGCGATGCGTTTTAGTGGCCCACCTATTGATGACGGAGAGACTAAATTGAAGTTTTAGAGTTATTTTCTACACATTTTGCCTTGGGGCGTAGAGAAAATGTTGCAGTTTTTAAGCAAGTATGCTTCAATTCTATACATTTTCCCATGACTTAAGCCAGCCTTTTTTTGCAGGGGGGGATTGCATCAGCAGTCACTCAATTAGCCCATGTCAGCTAAAATGATTTAGATTGTTAAGTCTACACTCTTAAAAAAAGGGTTTCTAAAGGGTTCTTCGGCTGACCCCATAGGAAAACCCTTTTTGATTCCAGTTAGAACCATTTTGGGTTCCATGTAAAACCCTCTGTGGAAAGGGTTCTACATTGAACCCAAACGGTTCTACCTGGAACCAAAAGCATTCTACATGGACCCAAAAAGGGTTCTTCAAACTGTTCTCCTACAGGGACAGCCGAAGAACACTTTTAGGTTCTAGATGGCCCCCTTTTTTTAAAAGAGTGTAGCAGATAGCTTTCTAAACTTGTAGTAATCATGGTCGAATTAGCGAACGGGTGGGGCCCATTGATCATCAGTTATAATACTATAAACTGCAAACACTTGCCTCCAACCTATGGCAAAATGTGTAGATTTGCAGGAAATCAGCTGTAAAAATTGACGTTTTAGAGGTATTTCACAGATCCATGATTATTTTGGATTTATTCAGATATTCTGATTTTACAGGACAAGCATCCCAATCCAGGGCAGACGTTTTTGGGAATGAGGACATTGGCGTATTTGCCCGACAACCGCGATGGAAGGAGGATCCTGGGGCTATTGGATAAGGCCTTCTACCAGAGGCTGGTCTTTACTGTAGCAACCAATGAGAATGGAGAGGATATGGTCACATGGGCAGATATACCCCATAAAACAACCCCTGATGCAGGAAAAGACAGGTTTGTGCTGGATGTGTGTGCTACAGAGCAATAGAAAAAGGCAAAGTTCCCATGTTAGTGGACTCTGCATTCACGGTAAACCCTCCATACATTTCGGCTCAATCGGAAATTACCTTCACATTTAAATCATGCTATAACACTGAACTTTGGTGATACAGATTGAATCAAGCCTTAAATCATTTATCTTTAAATACTCACTTTAAATCTATTATGTCTGTAAATCTATGTAATCTGTCTGACCCAGTGTTTCATCTATATTAACTCTGCATCTGTACACACAATTTACTTTAGTCATAGACATTCATTTGTTTTTCTGACAATTCAGTCACAGCTATCCAGACCCAGACTACCTGAAAACAGCGAAGAAAATACTGAAAGACAAAGGCATCGAATGAGAGGCGACTAAGATCCAATCAACATCAGTTATCAACACTGTCAACGTCAACAGTAATGTCTGAAAGGTGCTGAATGCTCTGTCGTAGCCTACAGGTCCCGGTGTACAATTATTATAGACCTCTACAGCAGGATTACGTACAAGTTTATTAGCTGCTGTAATGTATCGTGTCGGTTTTGTTTCTTGAACGCTTTGATAATATATAAATATTTTAGACTACAGGGTATGTGCAGAATGTACAATAAATAGCTGTTTGCTGTACACTCCCTCTTGTGGTTGTTTATGTCTCTACACTCACTGTGTTTCCCTCCAAAACCAGCTCATAGGCACCTTGTTCCCTATGTAGTGCACTACTTTTGACCAGGGCCATGTCCCAAATGGCACTCTATTCCCTATATACTGACTACTTATATTGAATAGGAGGTGTGCTCTTCAGGATATAGTAGTCTGACATATGTCAGTGGTTCCATAAAGATAACAGCATTCATTTGAAAACTAAGGTTTGTCACATATCTACACACCAGTCTCTCCAAACCACACAAATGACTTTTAAGCACAGGATGCTTCCCAACCTTTGTCTACCTCCCTGCAACAACACCCTAAGCCCTAGCCCCTTTTCCTGAGAAAAAAGTTTACCCTCTCATAGTTATAATTTTTCTGATCTCCTTCCTTCCTTCCTGCTGGCCTAGCGTGTTATTGGTCCAGATTGCCGAGTGTGAACTTTCCCAGGGTGACGGCAAGGCCCTCTGTTCTTTTCAAACTGAATTACAGCCTGGGCTTCATACAGACAATAAAGTCTAATCTCATTGGCTGGTCCCATTAGGGAGGTGTCTGTCATCCAGGGGCGCCTCTTAAACCACTTTCTCCTGGACGTTTCACAGTAGAGTCATCCGTCCCAACTGTCAGGGTCTGGAGCTGGAGCGGCAGCCACAGCCACCGCAACGACAGCTATCAAATCTGTCTCACTGAGGCACTCAAGTCCCCCCTCCCATGCACCTCGCAGGCTCGTATCCTCCAGCACATTCTGGCCCCCATCGTCGCCACTTCCCCTGTCATCAGAAGCCTCCTATCTCTGTCTTTCTTAGAAAGACCCATGAGGAAAAGAGATGACTTGATGCTCTGTGCGTGTGTGTGAGAGAGAGAGAGAGAGAGAGAGAGAGAGAGAGATTGTGTATGTGAGTGATCGTGTCTCTGTCTTTGTTAGCAGTGTTTTGTATTAGCCTTTGTGACGCAGGCAGCCCTGTTAGATATGGCCAGAAATCATTGACAAATCATGACTACCCCTTAGACCAAAGCCAAAAAACACTTTTTTTTTATCAGCCATAGAAAGCTTGAATTCTCAGCAGAAATATTTTCTATCTCCATTAATTCCTCCTCTTCCTCTTCCTCTCCTCTCGCTGCATGAGTCCCAAATGGCACCCTATTCCCTCTCTTCCCTACCTAGTGCACTACTTTTTACCACAGCCCTATGGGCCCGATTCAGACCAGAGTTAAGCTGTCAAATATGGAACATAATTCCCTTTTGATGCACTTTTCGTCTATGCGTATTCTGACCAACTTATTCGTTTGGGGGGAGATCAAGTAAACTAAGGTGACTTTCACTTAATTCCCTCCAACTTTACGCGCAAGGAAACTGTGAATAAGGTCTAGCGAACCTTCCAGTGCCAAGTGGGAAAGGCATGTATTTATTTTTGGAGGATAGAAATAACACCGTTCTCCATACACTGCAATTTACAACCTGATAAACACCATTGACAAGAGCAAGATACATTAATAATCCATTTGGACAAAGGAATTGTAAATATCAATGAATCTTGTTTTAGATATATTTGACCTTATAATCGCTGGAGACAAATGTGTAACCAGTCATATTGGCAGCAAACTGAAGCACATCAACATATAAAGTTTCCCATTGTAAAGTTGATGAAAAAAATGTGCCATGACGCAACATCACATTAGCACTGCCTTTTAGCATGCAGGGGTGGGCACTCTCGAATGTCTTAATTATAGGCTACCTTGACTTTCTCTGTCTCCTATTTCTATCATGTTAAATATTTGCCACTATCAGTATCACCCGTCAGTAGGCCTGATAACCACACATATTCAACTGACATTTTACTGTTAGTTCCCTTCAGTTGGTTTAGCCTACATTATCATTCCATTTCCTTCCTTCCTTCCATTCTTTCATTTATCTTCATTTGTTTCCTCCTGGCTGTTGCTGAGGATCATAAGTAACAGTGGATAATATAATTAAATCGTTATGTAGCGGAGCGCAGACCAAGCCTTATTAATTATTATTATTATTATTCAATTGTTTTGGATAAACACTCCAAACAGCCTACCAGACCGCTCAGAGGCATCCGCATGGTCCTAAAGCACACCGTTGCCTCATTTTGTATCACATTCCAATTATATAACTGGAGGGGACAAAAATGCTATTTCAAAATGTGTGTGTGTGTGTGTGGGGGGGTTACGACCTTGTTTGGCCGTGTCATCACACAGTTCCATTGTTAGTGCAATAGTAGACTATAGACAAAGCTATAGTCTACTATTGCACACTATTCTCTATATTACAATGAAATGTAAACTAATCTTTCAACATTACCATGGATTGAACAACCGATTTTTTAATGATTCATAAGTACTTTCCTAAACCTAAATAATCATGAGCTGAAGTAAAATATCCCAGAAATGTTCCATACGCACAAAAAGCTTAGTTCTCTCAAATGTTGTGCACAAATTTGCTTCCATCCCTGTTAGAGAGCATTTCTCATTTGCCAAGATAATCCATCCACCTGACAGGTGTGGAATATCAAGAAGCTGGTTAAACAGCATAATCATTACACAGGTGCACCTTGTGCTGGGGAAAATAAAAGGCCACTCTGAAATTTGCAGCTTTGTCACACAACACAATGCCACAGATGTCTCAAGTTTTGATGGATCGTGCAATTGGCATGCTAACTGCAGGAATATCCACCAGAGCTGTTGCCAGAGAATGTAATGTTAATTTCTCCAATGTCGTTTTAGAGAATTTGGCAGTAAATCCAACCTGCCTCACAACCGCAGACCCCATGTAACCACGCCAGCCCAGGACCTACATATCTAGCTTCTTCACCCGAGGGATGATCTGAGACCAGCCACCCGGACAGGGGCGGCAGGGTAGCCTAGTGGTTGTGTGAGCGTTGTGTTGTGTGAGCGTTGGACTAGTAACCGGAAAGTTGCAAGTTCAAATCCCCGAGCTGACAAGGTACAAATCTGTCGTTCTTCCCCTGAACTGGCAGTTAACCCACTGTTCCTAGGCCATCATTGAAAATAAGAATTGGTTCTTAACTGACTTGCCTAGTTAAATAAAGGTAAAATAAAAAAATAAAAGATGATGAAACTGTGGGTTTGCAAAACCGAAGAATCTCTGCACAGAGAAGCTCTGACTTCAAAATGGCCGAGTTGCTCCTTCTCAAGAAACCAACATTTGACTTATCTGAAGGTCAAAAACTACAGACCTGTATCCCTTATTTATTTTCTTTACAAAACACTTGAGCGTGCTGTCTCTGATCAACTTTCTCATTATCTCTCTCAGAACGATCTTCTGGATCCTAACAAGTCAGGCTTCAAGACGGGTCACTCAACCGAGACTGCTCTGGCAGGCCGCTCCTTCCGAGTGGAGTGGAGTTGTGTCTCCACCAGTGGAGTTGTGTCTCCACCAGTGGAGTTGTGTTCCCCGCTTGTGCCATCAAATCCCTGCAACTTATCCAGAATTGCTGCAGCCCGCCCGGTTTTCAACCTTCCCAAGTTATCTGATGTCCACAACAAGACCATGGTGCAAGAGGAACTGCCCCTCCCTACCTTCAGGCTATGCTCAAACTCTACACCCCAACCCGAGCACTCCGTTCTGCCACCTCAGGTCTCTTGGCCCTCCCAAGCCTACAGGAGAGCAAGCTCCCGCTCAGCCCAGTCCAAGCTCTTCTCTGTCCTGGCACCTCAATGGTGGAACCAGCTTCCCCCAAAAGCTAGGACAGCAGAGTCCCTGCTCATCTTCCAAAAACATCTGAAACCCTACCTCTTCAAACAGTGTCTTAAATAATCCTCCTCCTCAACTCGACCCCCCTCCCCTCAAAAAGAAGAAGATAATAATAATAATATGGTGTTATGTGGGCGTGCAGTTTGCTGATGTCGACGTTGTGAACAGAGTGCCCCGTGGTGGCAGTGGGGTTATGGTATGGGCAGGCATAAACTACGGACAACGAACACAATTGTACGTTATCAATGTCAATTTGAATGCATAGAGGTACCATGATGAGATCCTGAGGCCCATGGTCGTGACATTCATCCGCCGCCATCACCTCATGGTGCAGCAGGATAATGCACGGCACAATATCGCAACGATTTGTACACAATTCCTGGAAGCTGAAGATGTCCCAGTTCATCCATGGCCTGGAAACTCACCAGACATGTCACCCATTGAGCATGTTTGGGATTCTCTGAATTGACTTGTACGACAATGTGTTCCAGTTCCCGCCAATATCCAGCAACTTTGCACAGCCATTGAAGAGGAGTGGGACAACATTCCACATGCCACAGTCAACAGCCTTATCAACTCTACGCAAAGAAGATGTGTCGTGCCGCATGAGGCAAATGGTGGTCACTAGGGCTGTTGCGGTGACCGTATTACAGCCACACTGGCGATCACGAGTCATGAAGGCAGTCAAACTCCACATGACCGTTTAGTAATTAGGCTTCTCAAAGCTCTGATGCTCTTATTGGTCATTAGTAGCCAACCAAACTTGCTAACTGCCTGGTACTCAGCACTTTATTGTCCCTCTAATCACTCTGACACCAATGCAAATGTGATCGAAAATCTAATCAAACACTTCATGAGAGCCCATGAGCTCATGTTGTGCAACGTTTCTATAGCGCTATGCAATTGAGCTAGACAACAGAGTGATGACCTCTATTAAAAAGGGGAGGATCCCATCAGCATTCTGACTAGGCCTAATATATTTATTTTTCAACTTTCCTAATATTAAGCACATTGCTTATCTTAACAACAGGAGTATAGGCTACCTGGCTGGCATGAAAATGAACCATGAGAAAAGCTCCTCCATTTGCTATTTAAGTGCGTAGATTACATATTTTTCCCCCACTGCCCCTGTTTGGAGACAAGTGCATGATAATGGTGCATTCTAAATGAAAACAAATTTCACAAATATATTATTTAGTATATGTAAAGAGAAAATCAAGAATAGTTTGAATGGGTGACAATATTTATTGCAGCTTTTTTAGAATCATAGCCGCACATGAATGGGCTTTACAGGGGGTGTAGAGCCTAACTGCATACATAACTGCTACAGATCATTTTCACCATAGAAATTCACCTTTATAATAAACTCAGTTAAATAATTTGAAATTGTTGCATGTTACGTTTATATATTTGTATGGCTTTCTTTCATTGATCCCTGATATTCTCAACCTGTTCCCTTCCCTATTCTAGTGAATCTGTAGAAAAAAAGTTGAACTATGTAAAAGGCACACTGTATTTAAAGGGATGGCTTAAGATAAATGTACCGAAAAACCTTCAATGAAAACGCCACCACAAAATCTGTTGGCCAGCAAGTGGGAGGGTTTTCAGCAGTTGAATGAAATTTATTCAGAGTGTGCAAGGTAGCCACACCTGAAGAGCGCATTACACAACTGAATAAGGTAGGCCAAGTCTGAATACCAACGACTGAGAAGTGCATAGGAAAGGCATACACTCCTAAGTTGGAATCGACTCCTATGGGAATAGGTGCCATTTGGGATGCAACCAATGTCTCTCTGTACTAAGCGGTGTACAGTTCCCCTTGTTAGTGGTGATGAATGGGCTGTGGAGCTGGTTTCATTAGGGTCTTTAATTTGAACCACAATTAGATGCAATCCCTTTTAGAAGACAAAGCAGATTCCCAGACAGTTCATTAAAAGACATGGGCCACAAACGCTGAAGATGGATGCCTCTGGTCTCACTGGCCTGGGTCTCTCAGTCTGGGCCTTGTTCACAGTTTACTGAACTGAACCCCCATGAGGCAACTTTCCCCTCTTTACTCTGTAGTTCAAACACTGGCAGAGAAACGGTGGTGATTTTAGTAGAAAAAGCAGGTAAAAGGAAACAGTTCATTTCTATGTAAAAGTGTTGATGTTGAAAACACCACACTTTTCTCATACAATAGTTGTTACGCTCGTCTGAAGAGGAATAAACCGCAGCACGTGTTCATGATATGTTTTCAAACTGAACCAAAATAACAACGTGGAACAAACCAAAACAGTTCTGTCTGGTGCAAACACAAAATACAAAACTACCCACAAAACACAGGTGGGGAAAAAGCTGCCCAAGTATGATTCTCAATCAGAGACAACGATAGACAGCTGCCTCTGATTGAGAACCACACCCGGCCAAACAAAGAAAGAAATAGAAAACATAGAAATAAAGAAACTAGACTGCCCACCCTAGTCACACCCTGGCCTAACCAAAATAGAGAATAAAAACCTCTCTATGGCCAGGGCGTGACAACAGTGATAATTATGTCACATTGTTAAGAGAAGATAAAGTGAATGTAAAACGCTGTTTGGTTAGTGTGATTAGCTAGCACCATGCGAACAGATCTAATATTTTAGTTATCCTATCAAACAATAGGGATGATAAAGTTTGATGACGGTCAGGTGGTTCATAGAACTGACTCAGCGGGGGCAAACCCATTATTATAAACAAATAGCTCCGGACAAACATGCAATCAGTAGCTGTGTGCATTATTGATCATGGATAGAGAAGATGGAGTAATGAAGTTATGCCCTGTGTCCAGGGTTTTGGAGTGAGAGAAGAAGAAGATGAACTTTTAGGTCAACCAAGAGCTTGAACCACACGGAAAGTGCCTGTGGGTTTCTTGGGAAAACAGTGTAAAAAAAAAGGAATGAAAACACAACATAGATTTGAATCGTCAGGGCTGTCATATGAGCTATTGTGTCTCGTCGGGGGAACAGCCAGTCTCGCGTCCCTCCCTGTCCGTCTGACAGAAGTTTGCGCTGCATCCCATTTGTGTCACTGTGTCTCCTGTTTTACAGGCCCTATAAACCCTCCATGACAAGGGGGAAAAGAGATGGTAAGCCATCAATTAGACCTGAATGGTGTCCGTAAAAAAAAAAAACTGGCTGATGCCACAAAGGTGAGCTGAGTCAATCTCAGAAGGAAAATGGTTTATGGTGTGATAAATCTTACAGAGAGAGGTGGATAGCGTGGAGACATCTCCGGTCCTGTGGAGGTTACGGGATGTCCTCTCCTCTTTCCCTGAGGTTATCAAAACAGAAAGGTAAAAAAAAAAGAAGAGTTATTTAGCTGGCTGATCCAGATAGAACAGGGACACACAGGATCCGTGTGTACAACGAGGTCAGCTTACTTGCAAACAAACTGGCCAAGATGTTGATAGGCTTCTTCCATAGAGGTGGAAATGAACTTTGACAATCCCTGAAAAGGCCTGCACATGGAAAAATATTTGTTTACATAGGACAAGGTTAATGAACAGCGTACAGAGGAGTGAATGTGTGTGTGAGACGTTAAGGGATGGGGGAGACCAGCCATCTGTGAACATGTCTGTGACTTACAACATTCTGCTAAAGACAAGATTCCAACGCATCATCACTGCCTGCCCTCCAGGACACCTAGAGCACCCGATGTCACAGGAAGGCCAAAAAGATCATCAAGGACATCAACCAGCCGAACCACGGCCTGTTCACCCCGCTATCATCTAGAAGGCGTGGTCAGTACAGGCGCATCAAAGCTGGGACCGAGAGACTGAAAAACAGCTTCTATCTCAAGGACATCAGACTGTTAAATAGCCATCACTAGCCAGCCTCCACCCGGTACCCTGCCCTGAACTTTGTCACTGTCACTAGTCGGCTACCACCCTGTTACTCAACCCTGCACCTTAGAGGCTGCTGCCCTATTTACATAGACATGGAATCACTGGTCACTTTAATAATGTTTACATACTGTTCTACTCATTTTATATGTATATACTGTATTCTAGTTAATGCCATCCTATTGCTGTATATATACTATTCTATACTACGTATTGTACAGATATACTAAATATTCTATCCACATACTGTCCATAATGTCTATAATGTCTATACATCCAGTCCGACATTTGCTCGTCCTACTATTGATATATTTCTTAATTCCATTATTTTACTTTTAGATTTGTTCCTGCTGGAGCTAGGAACACAAGCATTTTGCTACACCCGCAATAACATCTGCAGAATATTTGTATGTGACCAATACAATTGATTTGATTTGATTTCTAAGGTACCAGACTCCATGCTTTCAAAAAGCCACCACACAAACCTCTGTCTCACACACACATTGAAAAGGCAACACTCGTCACAGACCCACTCAATCCCTACAATGCCATTCATATCATATCTAGACCCTGACTCTTTCCACCCTTCCCCCTTCCCTTCCCCTGTATCTCTTTGAGGCTGTGCTCTTTTCATTTCTGACAGAGACCTGTCACACACTCTGTGCCCCCAGTGTCCCCACTTTGTCCTCTTACAGCGCTAGCCAAAGACTCAGAGATGGTCCGACCTGATAGCCCTCAGGCCGATTGTATACTAAGGTTAGCTGTTTGCTACTCTCATACAGAGACACTACAGTGTGTTGATATCTTTCTATAGCCCCGAAGAGCAATGCTTCTATGGAGTCAGAGATCTGATACAGTACAGACCTTCATTGGCCCCTCGCCTGCACTCCTCCTTTTAGCTAAAATTCAGTCTTTTGAGAGGCCAGAGATGGAGGGCTGTGATACCGTCGACCTAGAGTTGTCGTCTTCCTCCCACTTGTGTCACTCACTCAAAACCCAGTGACGCACTTCACGTTGCCTTCATGCTCTCTGAACACTGTTTAAAAAAAATGCAAGTCCATTAAATAGATACACGATATGACCAAAAGTATGTGGACACCTGCTTGTCGAAAATCTCATTCCAAAATCTTGGGCAACAATATGGAGTTTGTCTGCAATAATAGCCTCCACTCTTCTGGAAAGGCTTTCCACTAGATGTTGGAACATTGCTGCGGGGACTTGCTTCCATTCAGCGACAAGAGCATTAATGAGTTCGGGCACTGATGTTGGGCAATTAGGCCTGGCCACGGGTGAGGCTGAAATAGCCGAATCCACTCATTTGAAGGGGTGTCCACATACTTTTGCATATATAGTGCAGGCAGTAAAGACAAAGAGAGGAAACCACAAGACACATTTGTCAGACCAACCACATCTACCGTATGTCTTACAGGCCATGCAAGAGAGAGCCCCTTGCTCTGGCTCGATACCTCCTTACCCCAATAAAGCTCCTGTGTAGTGCTCTGTTTTCAGATGAGACCAGTGGGACCACTCTGCTGGTGGTGTTCTCTACTGCCATTTAGACAGAATAATACAAAGAAAGGGGACCATGTTACATAGAAAGGAGTGCGTTTGTGGATACAGTAGCTAGCTGCCCATAGAGAAAAGGTGTCATTGCACGTACAGTGCAATACAGTACAGTACATGTGTCAGAAGGTGAACATTGACAGGTTCTTTAGGATCTGGGTTGAGCAGGCAGAGTGCAGTAGAGACAAAACACAAAAAAGAAAAAGCATATAAAATGGACCCCTACTTT